>NC_089223.1:6152880-6452880 GCF_963924675.1 Phocoena phocoena | reverse complement strand
CTGGAAGTAGAGTTCAAATGTTGCAGGAATGTAAAGTGAGATGAAGAATGAAACGTCTCCATTGGAATTGGTCCTGGAAACTTGTCCAGGCAGCAGTATTTATTGTGGAAAACGCTCTCTAAAAAACATGGCTAAAGTTCTTTCAGTACAAAACCAAATGCAATAAATAACAAAATATTATATTCAAGTTACCCCACATGCTGGTACTTAGTGGTCACTTCTAATGACTTGTTTACTACTTATATTCTAATGGAAAAATTCTGTGATCTAAAACTGAGCTTGAAGAAACTCATTGAAGGGGTGGGGATAAAGCAACATGGCTGATTGATGGTACAGCTGGGCAGGAGGCCAAGTCTCCTGCTTCTTATTGGGTGTGTCCCTTCAGGTCATACTGTCCTTGGAATGACCAAGTCGGTCTTACTCGTCCTATAAGTCTAGTGTCTACCTCAAGGCTTACCACCTCAAAAGTGCCTGATGAGCATTTATTGAATTAACAAATAGCTATGACCACACTATAAATGTTTAAAGCACAGATGCTCTATTGCTGTATTTAAACGTGTACTAATCAATACAAGATAAGGAGGAAAGGCATGCTTTCACAGGATAATAATAGTGTTTAATAGTGTTTAATTAAGAATGCTTTCTTGCTGTCAGAAAGATTTTCATCAATATGAAATCAGTATTAAGTTCTGGAAAACTGCTAAGGAAGTCAAAGGTATGAAAGGAAAACATGGCACACACACACACACCTTTTAAAAAAAAATTCTGTGAGTTTTCAGTTTCTCAAGAGACAGTCTATTTTAACATCAATGCTTGCTTAAGATGTGGTAGTTTTATTACTGGAAATGTTGACAGAGTCATGATTTAAATGGGTTACCAAAGTCTCTAAGTACAAGGCATTTTCAAGTTTTGTCAAAACACTTTCTTGTGCTCAAAACATGTTTGAATTACTGGTAATGTACTGCCTCCCAACAGAGCGATCTGAACACTGTGTAATCGAGCAGGAAAATCAGAGATATCAAGGACAGACTGACTCTAGTCATGTCAAACCACACGATTTAGATGCTCTCTGGGGAGGCGTGTTTTGTGATTTTGTTTTTTTTGACATACTACCGAAGTTTTAAAAAAGTTCTCAAATACTGAAAAGTCTCATAATAAAGCAATTAACTATTGGTAGATTCTGGAATAATGTTTTTTAAAACCACAGTAAGGCCTCAAGTATTGTTACTGAACCAAACTTGGGTCTGCTTGCCTACAGGCAGTAAAGCCAATCTACTGACACTGGGTTGTGGTGAAGGAAAGTGCAGCCTTTATTATAGGTGCCAGACAAGGAGTCCAGGGCAGCTAATGCTCAAAAAGCCCAAACTCCCCGATGGGTTTTAGCAAATTATTTTTAAGGCCAGGTGAGGAAGGGGAGTCACAGGGTAAGTGATCAGCCCATACAACCAATCTCTGGTTGATGGTGAGATAACTGGGTGGGGTCACAGGGGTTAAGATCATCCATCCTCAGGCTCCAGTAGGTCTGCGGGCTATGTGCTTATGGTCATCAAGTAGTTAACTTCTACTTCTTGGTGAGAGTTTTCATATCAGTAAAAGAACTCAGGAAATGTGCGTCAGACACTATTATCTAAGTGTTTTGGAGAGGAGAGAAAGCAGAGGGTGGGGGGAGAGGTCTGTCCAGGGAAGGCCCTATAGAGTCCTGCTCAGTTACAGTATCTGCACACAGGCAGGAATTAGTAAATAAGTAAAATTATGCCTTTATCCAAACAAAACAGGTGTTCCAAACTTCTTGAAGTAAAGCTAATGTGCTTGACCGTGACACAGCCACTTAGCCCCTCACTCAGAGCCGCTTCACCTTTATTGATATAGATTTAAATAGAGCCTCAGTCTGCAAAGTAGGAAGAATGACAGGAAGACTTTAAAAATTAAAAGATTTGACACTAACAGAAAGTCCATCTTTTAATCAGAAATATCAGTACAAACTTGATCAGAATTTGGTTAATTAAGGTTTTATTTTATATGTTTATAAATACACATTGTTTCATTAGAGACATGGTTTCTTTTTCTGGAAACTCAGTAACTCTGTTTTCTAGATTCAACTGTAATATTGCTACTCTAAAAATATCTTTCTATACCATGTTTTGTTAAAAGCATTGTATGGGTCAGGTCACTCGAGGTGGCTGTCCTCTTGCTCTCTGTATATCCCCTGCCCGACCAGTGCCTGCTTCACCTACACCTACTCACAAGACTGACCTTCCTACATACTTGGCCCCAGAACCCAGCTACTGATCGTTCTAGCTTTAGATCAGAACTCTCCACTATACTTATCAAAGCGGTGGTGAGGGGCGTGCCCTTCTGCTGGTTTCCCTGGTAATTGATGAGCCAACCCAATGTCAATTCCCTACCCCACCCCCCCCACCGGTTATGGTAGATTATCAAGAAAAGCTATGTAAAGAAGAGTAGGGTTGTTTTGCATATTTAAGTCATTGCCTTCTGCCTTGATAAGAGGTTCTAGAGATAAGGTCATCTCTGCTTCCTGGTACAGTGAGAGAGACCCTCTTATAAGTTGAGATTTCCCCTTAATACATGTAAATGTCTCTTTCAAAAGTTTTCAGAGCTTCATCTGTGTCTGCTGTTTCTTAAGAATAACCAGCTTAAAAGAATCCTCATACCAAAAGGACATATTCTGGGACGGCAAATTCTGGAAATTGAATCTTCCCCCAAGAAATTTCATAGTCCAGAAGCTAAGTTGACAGATTCCTACATATATTACTAGACCGTCTCAGTCTTGAGAATAGCTCAGTTCAGTTAAACAGTTGTGTCTCATTTCAGGAGATGGTCTTGCATGTGGGCTTCGAAGGTTAGGTATTTAGTAAGAGGCATTTCTATGGAACCAAAAGAAAAACAGAAGTTAATGATTTGAAGCAAATGATAAACCCAGTGTCTGAGTCCTGAGTGCTGCCAGAGGAGAGGATTTCTAGATGTCAGGCTCAAAGGATCTTCAGATGGAGTGAGGGCAGGTAGTGGCAATCGGACAGATTTTCCTGGTGTACAGTGACTGTCTCTGCTGTCATGGAGTATATTGGTAAACTTTCTGAGTGAATCACACAGCAACAGGCACAAAGAAGATTGTTTAAGCATGAACTATTGTAGTGACTTCACTGAAGTTTATATCAAGGCGTTCAGCTTCAGTTTGCAGAGCTTCAGGAAAAAGGGCAGCTTTAGTTCTCAATGATTCCAAGTCAGAAATATAAGAGAGAATTGAAAATGTTAATTTGGAGACTTGTAACCAGATGTTGGAGGAAAGTAGAAGAATTTAGGATCCTGGACAGTTTACAATAAACAACAAAATCTCAATGACAGTGAACAACAGTGGAATCTAATAGCCACAGAGGTGTGCTATTGAAACATAATATATCTCTATAAAATCATCCTCATTTCTACCAAAGATAGTGAAATTAAGACTGATTTGTTTGCAAAGTAAGTCTAGATTCAATAAACTTGGCCTAGTTATTTGTAAAAGTGTAGCAAGAAGAGTGATTGATTGGATAGGCTTTTTAAAATCTGCTTTGCTGGAACTTTTCTAAGGAATCTCTTATTGAAACTTTAAACAAACAACCTCTTGAGGCAAGAAACCAGGCCAAATACTTGCCATCAGACTGTGCCTGAAATACTTATAGATTTGGGTGAATTTCTCTCTTCTTGAGAGAAAAAGCCTGAGGTTCCTGCACCTGCCAGGAAGTGATCTTCCTTACTCACCTGGTAAGGCTGCCAGGAACCCTGTAAGCAAAGTATCAGATGAATTGTTCCAAGGGTCTTTATTGGCTCCATAAAGCCAACCATAGTTCCCTAAAGCTGTGGGTTAATATCTGAATCCATGCACGTCATTCACAAATATGACATTCCAGTCAAAGCCTTGGAATTATAACCACTGTTTCCAATTGTGTTCTGTTACGAGGAGAACAGGTTCTTATTGAACTTATGCAAATAAATATATAGTCTTGAAAATAAAAATACTAAGAGTTTTTGAATTCTGGAGGGAATAAAAATACTAAGAGTTTTTGAATTCTGGAGGGATCAGTTTTTGAATTCTGGAGGGATTTGAATTCTGGAGAGAACAGGTTCTTATTGAACTTATGCAAATAAATATATAGTCTTGAAAATAAAAATACTAAGAGTTTTTGAATTCTGGAGGGATCAGGTAAGGAGCAAAGATAAATGTTTCATCTTTGTCCACAAAGGTATATTTTACCAAATTGGTCATATTTGGTAGCTTAAGAGGTCATAGGTCATAGGTAGCTTAAGAGAAAAGAGGAGTTTCATTAAATCTGGAGAAATAGAACATTAAAAAATGAGCAATGTCATAAAATTATAATCATCTTTAGCTCATTCAGGGCTATGTAATTAATTCCTGTTGATCTTGATCTTTCATTAGCAGTTTTATGAATCCAATTTTTCCATTAGAATTCTGTAAATTCTTACCCAGTTCAATGGTATGATCTTAAATTTATCATAAACCTGTGTTATTTCCTTTCCATGAATCTCCTTGAGATTGAAGCATTTTTGCAGGAATATTTTTACAAAAGCATCTGAGTAAAACAGTGACTCTCTGTAAATGACAAAAGACTTAAAAATTGCCATGGTTAAAGATCTGATGAGAATTCATTGTAATGGAATTAACAAAGAAATTTGGTTATTTCTGTAACAGCACATTTTAAGATAATAATTGGAATCATGACTGATAACATTACACCAAGATCTAACAGATTTCTAGGAATTTCACATAACTTCTGAAACTCTTATATACCTACATAAACACAAAACAAAGAAGGTTGTGTATTACTTCTTATTTGACAATGTTTCTCATGTATTTTAACATACCATATAAGCCTAATTAGTTTAACATCTCTCTTTTTATAGGGAGAGAGAACAAATCTTTTGAAATGTTCTAGGGGCCTTCTGGAAGATTTTGAAGTTAGTTTGAGCTAAAAAAAAAAAAGACTTTATTTAGAATTTGATTTTGAGAAATTTGTCAAAAATATCAAAAAGGTTTTAAAATATTTGGTCAGATAGGCTCATAGATCAGTGTGAAACAATGCTTAGTTTGTCATTTAGCCAGAGTGATGATGGAAGATGTTAAAGGCAAATACAGAAAGTTAAATCATTGTAAAAACAAACAAACAAAAAACATAGTTCTTTTAATAGAGACGATTCAGCTTTCTGAACACAGAAAATTGTGACAAAACACAAAATCTTGTTTTTAGACAGATTATTTTAAAAGGTGCAGAAAAACTTTTTACAGTATGTTATCAAGAGCAGACCAATAGCCGAAAAAACTTTGTTCTTTCTAATTTTGTGGGATCTTACTTTTTTTTTTGGTGGGATCTTACTTTTGATATTAAAACTCACTTAATTAAAGTTAGTTCAATCTTAGCCAGTCGTGACCACAGATGAACTTCATTTCCAAAGACTCCTTTTTTATGAATTTTCTTTTACTAAAAACACACATCATACTTTCCTTGCATATGGAGATGTTTTCCTTATTGTTTGTAGTAGCTTTAACCACATATATTAGATTTTTTTTTAACCCGTAGAGGCCTTTAATTTCTAATGAAAACTAAAAACTAAGCAATTATGAACTGTCTTTTACATTAGCATTCTGCCGACTGGCAAACTGATACTTTTTATAATTTCTAGAAATGTGCTTTCTCATAGAAAGTTTCTCAGTTTGGTACCAAATATGTTTATTAATAAACCCACATATCTTTAGTTTGTTTGTAAGAGGAAGCCAAAGTGGATAAACCTATTTTCAGTAATTAATGTTTCAGTATTTTATCTTATTTGGGAATGATCTAGGTATTCAATGGCTAGCCACCATTTAATCTAACTTAACAAAACTTTAAGTATTCAGGTTTTCAAAATCACATGGTGAAACTGTTTGAAAAGGTCACCTAGAAACTTTTATATCACTTACACCCATTTAATTTACTTGTTTTCAATGATTATGTTTAGATTCCTTATGAAAATTTCCTCTGACCAAGTTATTTTCCTTACTGACAAGTTATGTAACGGAGATAACATGAACTTATTTGACTAATGAATTAGGAAGAGAAAAAATTGTATGTCTGCATTATAACCAATGTTGATAACTCTAAAGACATGCATATTTTAATTAAACCGACAAACTTCAACTAGCTTTAATACCAAATAATTTCTCAAATCTTGTGAACCTGAAAAGCATTTGGGTTGGTTAGCTTCTATTATATTTCTGATAATTTTAAGAATACCCAATTCTTACAAGCACTTGCCTTCAACCCAACTAAATAGACCTCTTTATAAATTAATTTTGGTAAAACCATCTGGAGATAGAAAAATATCACACATCATATATATATCTATATATGATATAGATATATAGATATATATGAGAGATAGATATATATGAGAGAAAGAGAGAGAGAAACATACAGATAGATGCAAACAGATCTTACAACCTCTGTGGCTAATGCTGTTGTTTAAAATATATGGAGAAGATTTTTAAGACTTCTCATTTGCCCAACTTCCAAATAGTCCCCTTCCCCCTTTATTTTTCCCCCTGAAGGGATTAATTTTCCTAAAGTTAGTGTTTCAAAGAATGGTTCTTAAGTCCTAGAGCAGGTAAGGTAGAAGAACTACATCACAAAGGCACAGAGAAAGTACCTAAGTTTTTTCAAAAGTGGAATTTTGGGAGCATATTTGACTATTTTCAGAGGTCTAGGCTAGTTATTGTTTAAAATTCTTCTTCTTTTTCTTAAGTGCAGGACAATTCTATTTCTGATGTCTCAATATCCACAAGCATTTTGACATGAATAGGGGAGGTTTTGGGCTGGGTGAGACTGTTTCTGGAAACACACCTCTGTTTCTGTAAAGCCTAGGTTTGTAAAACAAAAGACAGCTGTTTTTTAATTCCTCAGAGAATTGGCTTGTTGCCTGAGTGGTATCAATGGCCTGATCTGCCTGTCCAACTATGTTATTTCTAATTTGCCTCTTTTTCTCTGTGTGCACAGTTTATTGAGGATCTGCTCTTGTCCAGGGGACATAAATTCTTTGTGGTGGGGATCCAGGATACATCCACAAAAGACATCATACAGGAAGACCTGGAGCTGGCAGAGCCTGACTGCAGAGCCCTGGGAAGTAGGAGGAATTGTAAAGGACAGCAAAGCAAGCCCTACTGCCCCTCTTGAGGCTTCTGCTAAGTTTGTTTCCTGGATTTTAATGTTTACACTAGTAGCTTGTATATCGCAGGCCTGGAGATCAGGCTGGAGTGTTCTCTGTAAATCTTGTAAAGGGAGGGAAATCACAACAGGCAGCTGGGTATTTAAGGAATTCTCTGGAGAAGTTGGAGATTTTTTGGGTTCTAAGGGAATTTGCTAAGGCAGTGGGTTTGGATTTTGAGAGGGAGTGTTTAGACAAGGGACCCAGAGATCAAAAAGATCTTCTGGAGGGTTGGGTCAGGGAGTTGTGGATAAATGGGCATAGAAAAGGGTGGAATTTACATTAGATGTGGATTTTAATTTTTATTCTAAGTTTAATTTCTGTTCTTTCATCTTGTTAAGGGAGTCTTTAAGGCTAGTGGTTATATTTCTTTGCATCTGCTTTTTAATTTCTTTTTTCCAAAGGTACCAACGAGACAGTTGTTTAGGATGAAAGCTTTCTACACTTTTAAAGATTATAGCCAATTTAAAGCATCCATTGTCTGGATTTATTAATCTCACTAGTGACTCAAACCAATAAGCCTTTTTATGGCTTAACCAAGGATGCTAGAGGCATCCTACAAGAGAGTACAAAGAAAGCAAGCCTCACAAGATCCAGAAAGGGCGCTCCCAAAGGTAGTCTAAGAAAGTGAAGACCTTGTGGTCACAGGTGGTAAGAATGGTGTAGTGCGGATGGTGTCTTTGGCTTCCCATGGGAATGTAAGGTGCCTCCAGTAACAGACCGCTTCATCTGTGACACCATGCAGGCACTACTGGCATGGGACTTTTCCAGAACTAACAAGACAATGAAGGTTGAGATGACAAAGCCCCTTGCAGACCTGAGCCCTTTATGACAAACTCCCTTGATTGCTGGCCTGGCCAGAGATCCCAGTCACAAGCCCGGGTTGTCACCTGTGCTTCTAACCAATGGCTCATTGAATTCACAGCTTATCCAGCTGCCTGCTGGATACAGGCCAGTACATTAATTCTCCAGTTGGTGGAGACTGGAAAGAATATTCTCACTGGTCATAAAGCCAAGTTCTCAGGATGTAGAACCACATGGGAGAGACAAAAGACAACAATGGCCATCGCTGGGATCAGTAGAAAACAAGAGGACTCCTAACAAGTGTTTCCCACAGTCGCTTTCCCCAAGCAATTAGCTCCACAAATGTTTTTTCCTGCTAATCTAAAGTTAGAAAATGAAGAGGAGTCTCACCACTCTTTCTTCCATTAGACCCTGCAGGCAGGTAGAGATTTGGGAGATGGAGGTGGTGACTACCCGTAGTGCCAAAGTCCCCGGCATCCCTGAGCTCCAAAAGCTCCAGTGTGAGCAGTATCCAGCCAGTGAAGTGTCCTGCTAGCTGTGTACACTGTTAGGGACAAAGACTTTTCTGTTCTTCCTTTCTAGGTTCTTTGGCTGGTTTAATAATTAAATTGTTATAAGACAGGGTAACAGGAGAAAAACAAGCAAACGTTTAATAATATGTATACCTCCTGTATACATGGAGAGACCCAGGAAAACTGAGTAACTCCCTGAAATGGTGGAAGCCTCGCCTGAAATACCATCACCAGCTAAAGAGAAAAGATGTTGAGGATGGGGATACAGTTATGGGAAGTTATCAGCAAAAGAACACTGGAATTTTTATTGTTTCCTCCAAAATATTTTTTAGCATCTAAAAAAGATATATAGCAGGTTTGCATTTTCATCTTTTCAAGAAAACGTGTTCTTGAATCATTCCCCCTTTTTAATGTTTGTAAAGACTCCATATCTGAAATGTTTTTCATTGTGTCTTTGGCGACATATAGGCCTGTCTCTAGGGCAAGCACAAAGCACTGAGCTGCATTTTAGAGGGAAGGTTTAAGGACAGAAAGAAACACTTTTTGAGGGGCGTTATATAAATACACTATAGAAAATATTATAGAAGTAGAATATTATAGGAATAGAAATATAGAAAAAGAATACAGTAGACTAGGAAAGGAGCATCAGAGTACATTGCAGTTAATAAGGAGAGTTATTCTGCAACCCTTTATGTCAAGTATTTTCATGTTTCTGTGCGTGTGTGTGTGTGTGTATGCACTAAGTCGTGATATAGCACGTATTTGATATTGTGGGTTGTATTTAAATGCAAAACTGTAACAATTTAGTAACACCTTGATATTCTTTATTCAAGGGAAAACAATCCATGGGTTGGGGGATACAGTGGCCTCAGCACTGGGGCCCTCTTTCTGCGGGATTTGGGGCAAGAATGAGTTTTATAGAATGTTCAAAGTGGCAATGTGGAACTGGCATGAATGCCTGAGGTTGTGTATCTGACCTTAAGTAGAAAGATCAAGGGACAAGGAAGTAAGTGTAGAGCCCCGAGTTGGTGGCATTTGGGGATTGGCTGACTAAGTGTACTGCACTTCTGGTCATTTACAGGAACAGGAAAGTTCACTTGGCTGACATGGCACCCTGGATGGGAGTGGTTCCATCTTGGGCCTAGAAATTGGTTTCAACATAGTCAAAATGTTTGAATGTCCTTGGTCTTAGAAATGCCTACAGATAGTGGGAGAGAAGAGAAAGAGGAGATGGTTACAGAGATAGAAAAGCAGCAGCGTCAAAGATCAAATGTCAGATAAGCAGGAAAAGCATGATGTCTGCGTGGAAAGAGCACGAGGCAGAAAGTACCCCATGCTTAAATAACATCTGAGCCAAAGCCCTCAGAATTGGCAGGAAAGAGGTTTTTGATGTCGGTGAAGAATGAAATTTTAATTGGGTGTTGGATGCAGTGGGCAGATTTTTAAAGAATTAAGGGCTAATAGGGAGATGAAGTCATGTTATCGGATATCAGTGATTTATTCAAAGATTTGAACATAAAACAGAAAGAAAATGAATAACAGTTAAGGAACATGGCACAGTCTCAGAAAAAGTTGTTCAAGATGGTAGGAAGTTGAGTCTATTTGAAAGGAATGCTTGGATGTGGAAGTTTGAAGAACCAAATGAGAGAGATGAGGGCGGAGCAGTTATGTGATGCCGAAAGCCGTGGCGGAGTTACTGGCCTACAGTTAACGGAGATGCACGATGGCCAGTGAAGCGGGGATGGTCAAATACGAGGATGTTGGGAATACATCAAATTAACCCAGTTTGTAGGAGGCAAAGAAAAATAGGGTCTTTAAATTTCAAGGGCATTTGAAATGTGTTCTAGTTCACGGGTTCTGTATTTGTGGATTCATGTAGTCACTAAAATGCATTTGTAACCCCAGAGGCAGCACTGTCAGCGCGCTCACTGTTGCCCACATGCACAGAGGAGCTAAGAATGTGAGCGCCAGATGCACACGTTCCCAGCTGAGGTCAAACGAGGGGACATGCTGACTTTTGGATACGTTACCAAACTCAGGTTCAGCTATGCAAACACCAAACCTCGAGACACAAGTGTTGGTTGGAAAGGAAGGGCTGCTGTTTGTAGTCAGAAGGCCACAGCAACTGTAAAGATTCCGCTGACCATCAGAGTTTTTAGAGGGAGAATCATTAGGGGAGGGGGTCAGAGTATTGTTTACCTTCCACTGTGTGCAGACTTTCCCCTGATTGGTTGGTGGTGAGGTACCAGGTCGGTGTTCCAGGAATCTGGTGCTCAGTCTGAAGTTACCATCCTCCCCTTGGGTGGGGGGGCCTTAGCTCCTGCAGAAGAACTCAAAGATCTTGTTATGTGTATTCCTTGAGGAGGAGCACACCCTGCTCCAAGGCTGCACTATTGTTTCTTCACTGTTCCTCCTGCATCTCTGCATCCCCTCCCTTCCCCGATAAGCAACTCTTTGAACCTGCCCTTTGGAGCTCAGGGAAGGTCAAGGAGGCTGAATGAAGCCCATTTACCATAAACAAGAAACGGGGGACAAGGAAAGACTTTTGTGCCCAGGAGCCCCACCGGGTCCTGCTCTGTTTCAGCTTCAGTCTCTACTGTGGACAAGCCTCCCTTTTGCAGTCTATTTAGTGCCATGTTTTTCACACTTGTGAGTTTCGTCTGTGATTTCACTGTTTAAAATGGCCCCAAGCCTAGTGCTGAAGTGTTGAGTAGCATTCCCATGTGCCTTTTACAGAAGTTACGTGTGTGAGACGAGCATCATTCAGGTGTGAGTTAGAGTGCTTTGGCTGTGAGTTGTGTTAATGGAGCAACGGTATATATTAAAGAAGGTGTCCACCCCACCTGTGGCATGAGGGTTAAGGTAAGCTGGTTATTTTTAAGAAACAGAAGGCTCAGGCAGTGTTCTTTTTACCTCCCCCTTAGCTGTCTAAAGAGTTTAGATGAAGGCTCTGTTCCTGGTATAGAGCTCATCTCCAGAGATATGTGCAAACAATATGGGTTGGGTTTGGTAGGGGAACAGGGCCCAGACACCAGAGTCCACGCTGTGTCCCATTGTGATCTGCAGGGCCCAGCAAACACCTGTTTACCAAACATTTGCTTTTTCGTCTTCACCTGAGTTGCCTTCCTCTCCTTTGAAGTCCCAAACCACTACCCGCAGAGTCCTCTTTTGTTTTTAGCTGAAGGTGGTGCTTAAGGTGAGGGTTTCAGCCATTTGGGGGAGTTACTCAGTTGTCCTGGGTCTCACCCACGTATACATGCTATTAAACTCTGTTTGATTTTCTCCTGTTCATCTGTCTCATGTCCATGTAATTCTTAGGGCAGCCAGAAGGTCCTAGAAGGGTAGAGGAAATTTTCCTCCTCTCTGACAGTGTCTCTCAACAGAAACAGACCTAAAGCAAGGTTATTTATTGATCAGTTGGTAGAAATGTGACCAGGTGTTTGCAGGGACCTAATCCAGTGTTTCCCCTAGAAACAGAGGTTCAGTGTTTGCTAATTCTTGTTCAGTGACTGTTCAGATCCTAACTACTGCCAATGACAAGAACTGAGTGTAGTTATAAACAGCTCAAAACTTAGATGGGTGATTAAAATGGAATATTGATGATCCTTTAACATATTTCTCAGCTCTGTGTTTTATTCTGCCATAATCATAATGTAACTAGTTTTTGAGTAGGGGACATGGTTGTTGATAAAACAGTTTTTAGAAGTTTCTATATTAAAGCAAAGAAAATGCATTTTATTATCTGTCCACAAAAGCTCAAACGGATTATTTGCAAGAAATTTCACAGTAATTTATTCAGTTGTTATGGATCTTTCAGATAACGAGCCATTCAAAGTGGCTTGTGTGTTAAAATGATTTTTAAACAATGTTTTTAAAAAATATTTTAAATGGTTTTATCATGTTCTATGCCATAAATAAGAGAATATCGGAATGTGTGTTTTCTTCATCTGAATTTGTATCTTTAGTGCACATCCTTTTCTAAAATGTGATCAATATTCTGAACGATTCCTTAATGTTTCCTCAGCCTTCTGTTTCACTGGTTCAACTATTTTTCCTATTAGCATTTCTGGGATAATGTTGCTGTTTGTATCATAAGCTAGAAAACCTGGTAGAGAAGCAAAAATAAAATAAAATAAGTTAAATAAAAGCAATGAGCTGTATAGTAGTTTTTGTAGGAACTATGGAACAAGGGTGTTTGAGTTCAACCTTCTTCTGCCTAGCTCTTCTGCTCGCCAAAGAGGAATCACGTGACAAATTAGTTAACGTTACCACTGTTTGCATCAGAGGGCTCAACACACGACAGCTTTCTTAATATTTAATATAGATCCTTCTGAGAATTTAACAGAGCGGCCCAGGCTGTTCGTCAGTTTCAGCAGCATTTAATAAACCAAATGAGGTTAAGTGGAGAAAGGGGTGATAAAATAAGGTTTCTGTGGTAAAAAGGTAGAAATGATTGAGAGGAGGAGTAATCAGGTGAACACTGCAAACTCCTTAGAGGCTCTGAGCCAGAGCCACTGGGCCGGGCACTTCCAAACTCCTGACCCTCAGAGAGCGTGTGAAGTAGTTTAGATTTCAGCATACAGGCAATGCCGTGTCCCCTTGTGTAAAAGGCCAGGACGGGAAGCGGCGGAATGAGGCAAAAAGAAAGAACAGATTTAGCCAAATATAGCCAAATTCCCTATATAACTGGGTTTCTTCACTAATAGCTTTGGTGGAGAAGAAGAGCAGTAAAGAAATTAGACAAGAACTTAGAAAGTAAATTACAAGAAACTTACTCTGATGGGGTCCTGAATCTCAGCACTTATCATAGGGGAAAAATACTAGGACAAAATTTTAGGTTAGGATCAAGAATTTTCCTGAAATATATGTTCTCTTGTAGTTGAAGGGGAGCAAAATATGCCTCTTTGGCATCTTGATTATTTTAAGCTGGTTATTTATTTATTTTTTTTCACCTCTATAGGTTATGTTATTATTATTTTTTAACATCTTTATTGGAGTATAATTGCTTTACAATGTTGTGTTAGTTTCTGCTTTATAACAAAGTGAATCAGTTATACGTATGTTCCCATATCTCCTCCCTCTTGCGTCTCCCTCCCTCCCACCCTCCCTATCCCACCCCTCTAGGTGGTCACAAAGCACCGAGCTGACCTCCCTGTGCTATGCAGCTGCTTCCCACTAGCTATCTACTTTACGTTTGGTAGTGTATATATGTCCATGCCACTCTCTCACTTTGTCCCAGCTGACCCTTCCCCCTCCCCGTGTCCTCAAGTCCATTCTCTACATCTGCGTCTTTATTCCTGTCCTGCCCCTAGGTTCTTCAGAACCATTTTTTTTTTTACATTCCACATATATGTGTTAGCATACAGTATTTGTTTTTCTCTTTCTGACTTACTTCACTCTGTATGACAGACTCTAGGTCCATCCACCTCATTACAAATAGCTCAATTTCGTTTCTTTTTATGGCTGAGTAATATTCCACTGTATATATGTGCCACATCTTCTTTATCCATTCATCTGTCGATGTCCAAATGGAGATTTCCCTTATACAAAATGTAACTTTTTCTCAGTTTTCTCAGAACTTCACCTGTGTCTGTTTCTTAACCACCTAAGCTGGTTATTTTTAAGAAACAGACACAGGTGAAGCTGAAGGTGTACTGTTAATAAATTTACCTTTGTTTCTCTTCTGTCAGTCTGTCTTTTTATTACAGGCGTGTCTCAGCCAAGAAGAAGGGAAGAGGGAAAATTATTTTTTTCCCCCACATAATAGATCTAATACATTAAAACTAATAGAAAGTAAAATGCAATATTCTAAAGAGTGAGTTGACGCTTTCGTGTAGTTTTGTTCTGCGGTGCCATCTGAGATTTGGAATTTGAGATACAGGGAAATAGGGACTATTCCCACAATCCTTGTGTGTGGAGAAGGCAGGAACCAAGCTGGATGTAATCAAGAATATTTTCTTGGAAACTTTACAATGTACACATGAGGAGAGAGTGATCTGAAAGGAGAAGCCTGGGGGACAGTTTAGGGAAAGTCCTTATTTAAGGCATGTGAGGAGAAAGAGGTGTGAAGAAAGGGAAGTTAGAAATTAGAGCTAAACTGTAGAAGGAAAAACAGGATAGGTGTTACAAAAGTATGGATACCTCAGCTTAATTTAAGAGTAATTAATTTGGTATAAATTCACTTAATTTGGTATAAATTCACATTTTCGCTCTTCATCTTGTCCCAGCAAAGACTATCAGAATCTCTTTAACTCAGTAATACCACTGGGTAGAAATTCAGATGCTGAGGTAAAGAAGGATCCTGGTAAGGGTAGTTTATGTGGAAACCTTTCCCATTTTATCTGATGCTGGAAATCTTTAAAAGAATTCTGTATCTGTCTTTGATTTAAGATCTTATGGTGCCTCAAAATCACATCATTTTCACTGTCTATTTCTGTGGGTTTAAGAGAGTACGGAGAATTAGTTCTAATACCAGGGCATCTCTTGAAAAAGCTTATTCCAAGTAAATCTATTATAAACTTTCATTACCTCTGTCTTTGACTGTTCCTCTTAGTTATGCATTTTGTCAAGGAAAAAAAGGACAAGTAGTCTGAGACTCTGTATTGGTCATTTATTAGGACTATCACAGACATCAGTAATATAATTTCACTGGCTAAAGCAAGGTTTTAACAGTTTTATTGTTTTTATGGTCATCTCTTGTTATTTCATTTGAAGTTTCTGGCAAAATACATCAGAAAAGGTAAATATGCATGATATTATATTTTTGTAGGTAGGTACCATAAATAGCTCTTGTATAGCTTATTCAGCATGTGCATACATTATAAGACATAAAAAGGTATTAGAAGCCTATCAAATAATTAATATTAAATATTTTTCTATTGGTTACCCAGATGTAAATAACTCTAGCTTGTTAAACCATTTTATATCATCCAGTAGGTAAGTTTTATCCTTCATAGTAATTTTTGATAGGAGACAACTCTGATAAGAGTTTCCCAGAGATTCTCTACTTCATCTTAATTCATAGAGTCACGTAGAACTCAACTGATAGAGGTACTCCAGAAAGAGAAAATTTCTGGAGTTTTCAGAAGCATAGATTCTCATTAAAAAAAAAATTTCAGAAATAATGTCCCATCTGACTTGAACTTCAATTTATAATATTCATGTGGCAACTAAATTATAAGGAAGACTTGACTTTCTTGTTAATTATATTTATAAAGTGACTTTATAGAGGTAACATTTAGATTTTATGCTTAGTTTTCTTTCTTGGTGGTGATGGTATTGGTATATCCTTCCTTAAATTTCACCAAACCTGATTCAGTTTTCAAATATATAAGATGAAGGAGATGTTTATTTTTCTACAGACTGAACTGACCAGGGAAGTAATATTTCAGGATCTGCCCTTTTTGGTTGGGCTAGTTGAAGAGGAAAACGGCCCCCTGGGAGGGACAGGACACACAGTTTGATGTCCGGTGGGGAGACAGCCTGCTCAAGGCCTGGATTTTGAAGGTGTGGACACTGTCCATAGGCCCCAGTCCTGCTGCATTGTGGGCCCTGAGGGGTTAACGTCCAGGTGTGTCATGACAGGTAAACAGAGACAGGCCCTGATGGATGTAAGAAGACAAACGAATAGAAGGCAGGCCTGCAGCTGTGCATACAGATTCAGGTCTTGGCAAGATCCCAGACCCTAAGTTCTACTAGGGGGATTCTTCAGGGATTTGGGATGTAGAGCAAAATGTCTGGATGCTATACCCAGAGAGATGGTGTCATAGGGCAGGTTGATAAGACTGCAATCTTGAAGCAGTGAGCAAGATTGGTTATTGGTACCCTGTGAGCTGTAGGGTTGTGATTTTAGAAATAAGCAGAAATCCCGTTATGAGAGTTGTACCCCAAGCTAAGAGTTAGAGAGTAAACTTGCAGATAGCCTTTATTCTTGTATTTAAGAAACACTTACAGGGATACTGTTAAATACCAAGTACTCTGTTATGATTCTGAATCCAAGAATACTACTTATTATTAGGTGCTTAGAAACCTCCTGTATAATTCCAGAGTTATTTCTAAAGTACAGCTGAGCCTATAAATGGGGTTCAGGGCGAATTTTGCAGAGGTAGGAGATGAGGAAGACCTGACAAAGGCAGTAGTTACACACAGTGCTGAATGAATCTCATGTTAACTAAGCAAGATGCTTTGTAAAATGGGCCATAATACAGCACAAGTATGCATTTATATATGTGTGCACGCACGCATGTGTGTGTATAATTGTGTAACATTTATTGCATCTTGCACTGAAATTGAAGATACAGCTTGAGTTGCATGTATACAAGATTTCTTAAACTTAAATACTCCTTGATCAGCTTAAGCAAAGGATATATTATTTTATAGCCACAATCCAATATAACACATTAGAAAATATTTTTGTTATGATATCATTGAAGACCTGGATTTTTAGTTTAATGTATTAAGCACATTATTCATGGGTCAGAAGTATAACCACATATTAAATACATTTTATCGAAATCTATAAATCCTTTGATGGCTGTATATAGGCCAAGGGTGAATTTGTGGTATAGGAATAGTTTTTCTAATCTTCAGGATATGAGAAACAGGGATTTATATTTTTTGGCTTATTGGTTATCATCCGCTGATATCAATATGTCTGTGTCTGAGCCCTGTCATGTGTTTTTCCTTGTCATTATACCGTCTTTTGTCATCACAAGGCATTATATACTCCCCTGACTTCAGTTACTCGTGTGTGTGTGTGTGTGTGTGTGTGATAAGATTTTATATACACAAAGACACCTAGGTAGATTCAGCTGTAGTCCCAAGAATAATATTTAAGCATTGTGAGGAATGTGTGGTGTTTTATAGCAATGGACGTAAGTGTAGTTTGATAACTCTTTATATTAACCTTCAAAAATTAGCAATCATTTTTGTTCAGCATTCAAGTGAAGACAGTGATTATAGCCAAAAGATGATGAATGAAAATGGTGTTGCTTGATTAAAATTAGGTTTTACTAAAATTAGTATTGCCTTTGTTCTTTGTGCACTAATCAAGCTTGTCATATAAGTGGTTGCCTTCTTTTCTTTAGAATAGACTTTATGTAAATGAAATAATATGATGATTTAATTCCCACATGTCTCACTGGTCAGTCATTCTATTATACGTTTTATGATATTGTTATATGAGCTAACTCAAGACATTTATTGATGATATGACTAGAGGTCGTTCAATCACTTTCACTACAATTATAGAATTAGAGCATATAAGTTGTTCATAGTCAGTGATGTATCCAAAATTAGAGTTGGTTATAGATTTAAGAACTTATTCTCCTGTCAAAATGTATTATCCTCTCTTAACCTTTATGAGTCTGACCTGTAGTATTAGAGGTTCAGGGAAAAGAATATAGATGAGAATATATCAATACTTTTTCAACAGTTTAATGTTGGGCATTTATGTGTAATTTGGGCTGAGAGCTGGGAACAAAAGACAGACATTTGGTCCAAAGCCATGAATTTGGATCCCCAGCTTTTAGTCTCACACTGCACACAAAAATGCCCCCACACATTTATTGCTCTTTAATTCTGTTCTCACCTAGGAGTGTGTGTGTCCAGTGCTTCACAATGTCCTTTTCACACGTTTTTGCTGGACTTAAAAGCTGACATGTTAACTATTCCAAATTTGAAGGATTTACATGCTAATTTTTTTCTGTTTCCATCTGAATAACAGAAGTATGTCCAAGGGGAAAGGGGGATTTGAACCTACCAAGCATCTAACATTTGGGGTTTCTAAATTTTATCATGCTTTAAAAAGTAAATTGACCAATGCTCCATCAATGGAATTATGAAAGAAGTAAGCTGCGTTAAGATATGTCAGAAGTATTGTGGAAGAAAATTCTGTGGAGGCTGAACTTGATGGCTTGTATTTTTATTCCACCTCAAAACTTTTTTAAAATTATTTTTTCTTCTTCTTTTAAATATCTCTTTTATGACCTTTCTTTCCCCATCAAAGCAACATAGAATTAGTGTTGGGGACAGACTTTGGACAGAATTTGACAAGCTGAAGAAAATACGTCATTTCTTTTTGCTCTTCACTTTAAGTACCAAACTTTTATATCCATCCACATCTTGTTCACTAAACTAGGATTCATGAACCATTTGTGTTCTATTTTTATATTTGTATTGTTCCCAGATTTCTAGGCAGGAGTGTTTGCAGGGATAGGATTATTCTGATATACCAGAGATTTAAACATTTTAGTACTATACTTATTTGAAATGACACTTCATTATTATCTCATAGATCAGTACACTAAGCAGTGAAAGCAAATGCACATTTAAACTCTTTACCGAAAGTAAGAACAGTAGCGTGTATTCGTTATTCACTGCTGCGTAAAAATTACTCTCAAATTTAGCAACTCAAAACAACTTAAGAGGGCCTGAACTTGGTGTTTCTAGCTAAGAGTCTTCAAATGCAATTGTAGTCAAGATGTCAGTTTGAAAAATGGGTAGAGACCTAAATAGAAATTTCTCCAAAGAAATTTAAAAATAAATTTTTAAAAAAGTTGTAACTCTGGGTTATAAGTAGCTGAAGCTAACTGGGGCTAGAGGTTCCACTTTCAAGAAGGACCACTCACGTGACTGTTGACCAAAGGCTCAGTTCTTCATTGGCTGTCAGCAGCTGGCCTCATTTCCTTGTCATGTGGGCCATTCCATACTGCTGCTTGGGACATGACAGTTAACGTTCCTTGGAGTGAGTGATCCAAAGAGAGAGAGCACCACGGAAGCCACAGAGTCACAGAGATGGCTTTTGTGTCCCAGTCTCTGCAATTACGTACTAGCACATGCATCTTATCCCATTTATCATTGGAAGCAATGCACCAAGGCTAGCTCACGCTCAAGGGGAGGCAAGCAAGAAGGGAGAAGCATTAAGGAATCTGTGGACATTTAAAAACTACATGACACAACTATTGATAATAGTGAGAGCTTATTATAAATTAGACACTCTTCTCTATAAGCACAAAGCTAGTTCTAGGTCACTTCCCTTTCTTTCTTCTTCACGTTTGCCTGATGCCCACAGAAGCCCCTGCCTTAGACATCCTCACAAAACTGTGCTATCCATCTTTCCCTTAGTTCCTCTTATGGTTCTGGTTTAAATGCCAACTTTTCTTTGTCTATTGATTTCATCACGGGCTTTCTTTCATGTATTACTCTGTCCTCTTCTCCCTCTGTTGAGATGGGGATTTGGTCTACCGGTCCTAGAGGCATCTGTTTGTTTTCCCTGATCAAGAAAGGCAATAGGTTTACACGCATTTGTTCACATGAGCTAAAAATTTTCAAGCAATCCTTAGCAAAGGGACTTGAAAATAAAACTATATCCTTTCCTATGCAATATCTGAAGGCAAGGGAATTGTGGAGGACCCTGAATTTCCCCAAATGTTTTTGTTTTAATAATTTTAAAAAAAGAAATAGTCAGATATACACTCTGAGTTTATTCCGGGTAGTTGCATTGGAATTAAAGGAAACATTTTTTTGCCTAAATCTTATAGATTTGTCCATCATTCAGTCTAGTGCTTTTTGGAGTAATCTCCATGGTAAACGAAATGGTCACACATGAAGATTAACTGCTAAAGAGAACTTTTCGAAGTAAAGGCTGTTAACCATGATAAGTAGTAGAATAAAGCTACTTATAACATTCTATTAAACCCAATTAAGGAAATGCATGTGTTTAATTCAGTCTATGGTTATTCTCTAATAGATTAAGGAATATTTAAGATAATAGGGCCAAATAAATAAAATATAGGAATAGCAAAGAAAATTCAACCTCCTGTCACCAAGGGGGGAGTCTGTGCCCTGAAGCTAAGCTGGAATCTCTGTAGTATTTAGATCACATGGTTTCCTGAGCTGAGTGGGTGCTTCTCCTCAAGTGTTACGATTATCGCTATCATCAAAATCATCAACATTTATTGAAGACTTATTATGTGAGTAGTCTTTCACAAACACTCTGCAGTTTTAACTCTAAAAACATGTCTATAAATCAGTCCCCTTAAAAAACCCATTTTAGAGATGAGGACACTGTGGCATAGAGAGATTAGTTGGCTTGTCTAAGGTTACATTTCTAGGGAACAATGAGGGGACTCAAGTCCAGGAGTTGTTGAGGTACCTATGTTTTCAAGTTACCTTGCCATATCATCCCCTGACTATACCATAGAGCTTCCTCCATGTATGACACCACCTTTACCAGCCACCTCCTGGCTCTGTCACAGGGCCACAGCGTTCCTCACAGCATAATAAAGTATTTATCTTCTCCTCAAACCCTTAGCAAGGGGAGGAGGTCCTGAAATTGGCTGAGTGTACAAGTATAGATGGTTTTTTATTAGCAATCTTGGGTGGGTGCACCAGGAGATGGCAGGATATATCCAACACTACAAGATCACCGCCCTAGTCCTCCTTTTCCACACTATGTGTGTGTATATATATGTATATATATATATATATGTATATATATATACACATATATTTAAATTTTAATAAGGTAACACAGAGGTAATGTAATGCCTTTGACTAGTTTTAACATATTCGTCAACATCACTTCCTTTATCCCCAGCATAGTTTGTATAAGGAAGTATTCCTGTCATCAAATATCGGCAAATGCCATTCTCTTCAAGTTCTTTGACGTCCTGACATCCTTGACCACAGATTTTGGATCACTGTTAACAACTTTGTTATTCAGTGTTCCTTGTTTCCTCTGTTTAAGATGCTGATAAAAATGGAGTGCGGGGTGGGGGGGTACTTCTCCCAATCTCTATTTACTGATTCTTATATCTGTTTCTCCACTAATTCCTTGGGGAAAATTATATTGTAGTAAAATCTGCATTTCAATATTTTCATTAATAAACCTCTTTGGCTTTTTGGCTGTACTTTCTATCAACCATTACGGATGAAAACCTTTCAACCAGAAAGGAAATTAATGTCAGAGAGATTGGGGTGGGAGCTTGGAAGGAGAAAGACATATAGAGCATAGTCATCTGATGTGGTTCATGGCTCTTTGAAATGTGTTGTTTGTATTCTCTATACATTAAGTCCACAGTTCTATATATTATGTTCTATTATACAAGGTTCTGTTATATATATATGTTTAGTAAGGTGTATTACATTTATATACACACATGTATGTATATAGGCACACATGTAGACACATACATGAACATCTGGTGTATTTACGTATATGTAATTGCTGCCTTCATCCCCATCTGTATTTGTATATTGTGCACATATGTAAATGGATGTATATGTGTGTGTATATATACTGCACATATATATGTCTTACTAGACATATTTTACAATGTCCTATTCTGTCTTCTGTGTCTCTTCTCTATTTTCTCGCATTTTTCATTTGTGTTTCCACACTGAATTTTGCAAGAATCTTTTGGTCAACCTTTCATCTCAGAAATGTGATTTTCAGTTGATTTAGTCTACTCCTCAACTGATTTTTCTTGTTCTTTTATTTGTTTTCCACATGTTTTTATTTTGGCAAACAGTTTTTTTCCCCAGACAACTCTAAGAATAGTTTCTTTTTTTCTCCCATAACTATCTTTGTTGTTGATTTGTGGAGGTGATAGCCTTCTGAATATCTTGGAAGGTATTATATTTACTTTACTGAGTTTTTTCTGCTTCCTTTATTAATGATGATGTTGTTCAGAAGTTAGCCTGTTTGCAAAATTTGACTTCCCTTGTTTTTTTTTTTTAAAGAAACATTTTTCATTTTCACCAAGATCTTTAGTTATTTATTTTTGCCTGCATCAGGTCTTCGTTGCTGCTTGCGGGCTTTCTCTAGTTGCGGCGAGCGGGGGCTGCTCTTTGTTGCGGTGTGCGGGCCCCTCATTGCGGTGGCTTCTCTTGTTGCGGAGCACGGGCTTTAGGCGCGCGGGCTTCAGTAGTTGTGGCTCACAGGCTCTAGAGCACAGGCTCAGTAGTTGTGATGCAGGGGCTTAGTTGCTCTGTGGCATGTGGGATCTTCCCGGACCAGGGATCGAACCCATGTGCCCTGCATTGGCAGGCGGATTATTATCTACTGCACCACCAGGGAAGTCCCTCTTGTTCTTATTGTTAATTTTCTTTAACTTTTTGGTAATTTGAGGCTATCAGTTTATATTTGTGGTTAAAATTTTATATTAAATAACAATGGCAGCTAGAGTGCATTTAAAGTCTAAATGTAGATTATGGAAAACCAATGTTGTTGCTCACTGGTTGCAGGGGTGAGAGCACAGCCAGGAGCAGGATAGACCCAGGGGTGTGTTTTCTGAGTGCGGAGTCTCCTGGCCTCTGCTCTTGGCCATGGTTAGCTGAGAACACTTTAATTCCAGAACCCATTTAGAGAGCCCGAGTCAGAATTACAGAGCTGCAGCTTCAGCTGTACACACATAGTTTCAGGGAGGCTTAAAAATAATTATATAGTACTATATCCAGGTAGCTAAAACTATACGAACTAAGTGTAAAATAAATGTAGGGGCTTCCCTGGTGGCGCAGTGGTTGAGAGTCCGCCTGCCGATGTGGGGGACATGGGTTCATGCCCTGGTCCGGGAAGATCCCACATGCCACGGAGCGGCTGGGCCCGTGAGCCATGGCCGCTGAGTCTGCGCGTCCAGAGCCTGTGCTCCGCAACGGGAGAGGCCACAGCGGTGAGAGGTCCGCGTACCGCAAAAAAAAAAAAATGTAAATGAATCAGTACAAACACAAACAAAAGAATTGTTGAGCATCTGCTATGTTCCAGTATCTCAAATGAAGATAAAAAGCTGATATAAAAGGGAGAGTAGGAATGAGTTCCTAGGTAGCGAATGGATATTCAGGTGGAGAGCTAATAAATCATAGTAAATGGAAGAGGGTCATGCTGTGATCTCAGTTTTCATGTACTCTGCCAGTATTTTCACTTTCCTAAGCTAAGTTGGTGTTTACATAAAGGAACTGTATACATATACTTGTTATGCTCACAGTAGATATGTAGTTTCTGCAGAGCAAGTGTCAACATCTAAAGCATGGGGCAGTGCTAGAGGTTCAACCTTGCTTCCCTACGCAGACCCTAAGTCAGCATCCCTGAGGAGCTGAGTGCGTCAACCTTGTATGTGGAATTTCTGAAACATACAGATGCACGGATCACATGGTGGAGCCCAGGTCTTTATTTTTAAAAATGTCTACACGTGGTTCTGAGAGACATCTTGAATTGAGGATCACTGGCCTAAGCAAAAGAGAAGGACAAAGAGGAAAGAAAAATAAGTAGAATGTAAGAAAAGAAATAAGACCAGAAATGGAAGACAGTAAATGATAGAAGTGAATTGGTTGTATAAAATGCATTATGTTACAGTTGATGGTGTAAAACCCCTCCTGCACTTGCTGGTTCTTGATCTCCTAAGACTATTTCCATCAATAACCTCCCTGCAAGATGGAATGGAATAACTGAAATTTAATCAGGATAAGGAGATACTCAAAGCAGAAAATAATAGTTATGCTTAAATTTATGGCATGCATTAAAACCAGTGGGAAATATTTCAAATGGCTGCTTAAGCCTGGCAAACTTGGTGAAGAATTAGAAGTATGTGTCATTTATAAGAAATGGCCAAACTCTTTTTCTATGTGGCTGTTCCATTTTATATTTTTATTAGTAATATATGAGAATTCTAGTTGCTTCACGTTGTCACCAGGACTTGATTTAGTCAGTTTTTTAAAAAAATGTTTTAAAATTTAAATTGAAAGATTATAAATTCTAGTATTTATGTAGTGGAAAATATAAGACTTTGAATAACTCATAGGAAGTGTGAGTAGCAGGTCTTCTTAGTTAGAAAAGGCACACCGTTTCATTTGATCGTTGATATACAGTAGGATGACCTAGAAGGAATAATGAAGTCAGAGGCCAGTCTAATAACTAAGTAATATGAAGAGAATATATAATTGTGATTGATATGCTCATTAGTCCTGGTGCATTTTTCCACTTTTCTTCCGTGTTTACAATCTTCAGTTTCAATGATCAAAAGAACCCCTTAAGAGGATATCAATCTTGTCACGGGATGCCACAGGCAAAGAGAAATGGGCAGTTGGCGAAGTGTCTTGAATGCCTGTACCATTTGATCTTATACCATTCGATTTCATAAAGTTTCTTTGAAAAGTATATTGACCAAAGAGAATATAAATTTGAGACAGAAAATAATCTATGCATTGAACAAATGCTTCTTACATGTCTACTTTATAAAAGGCATTCTGTTAGATGCTGCAGCAGACACAAAATAGAATGTAGTTTGGTGCAGGCAGGATAAGACAATTATACAGTTATCTCTGGTCCAAAGTAGACTGTGAAATGTACCATGGGAGACATAGCCCACAGAGCTGTGAAGTTGGGAGGCAGAAGCTATGACATCTGTTAGGGGGAATTAGGGAGGGCTTCTTGACAACAAAGAAAATCAGTTTGTCCCTGAAGAATGCATAATGATTTGTCTGTTTGTTTATTTGGTTTTAATTTTTTTGTTATGAAATTAATGTTATTGTAAAAAATTTGGAAAATCCAGATGCTTAGAAAAATTTTTAAAAAACAGCAAAAAAACAAATCTTAGATTTCACCACCCAGATAAAATCATAATTAACACTTGAGCATATTTCACTTTAGCCTTTCTCTGTATTACTGTTACCAGACTTAGGTTCATTTACTTGCCACTCAAAAGCCAATACTAGAGAGACAAGTGTTGGCTGGAAAAGGAAAGAGTGCTTTATTCAGGAGGCTGGGAACCTGAAGAGAAGGTAGACTTGTTTCCAAAAACCAACTCTGAAGATTCTGCTCAACCATGAAAGTTTTTAAAGGGAGAAAAGGAAGTTAATCATTTGGGGAGGGGGTCAGAGTCTTCTTTATCTTCCACTGTGTGCAGACTTTCTTCCGATTGGTTGGTGGTGAGGTAACAGGGCAGTGTTCCAGGAATCTTGTGCTCAGCCTGAAGTTACCATCCTCCACTTGGGTGGGGGGTGTGTCTTAGTTCCTACAGAAGAACTCAAAGGTATTGTTATGTATATTCCTTGAGGAGGAACCAGGACCCTGCCCCAAGGCTGCACTATTGTTTCTCGACTGCTTCTCCTTTGTTTCTGCATTCCCTGCTTTCCCTGATGAGCAGCTGTTTGAATCAGCTCTTTGGGATTCAGGGAAGGTCAAGGTGGCTGAATGAACCATATTTCCTACAAACTAGAAACGGAGGATATGGAAAAGATGTGTATGCGGGAAGGCCCCTCAGGGTCCTGCTGCATTTCGTTGCCTCATATATTTGAGGGAATAGTATGCTTATAATTTTATATGCTGCTTTCGAAAATGAATATCATATTAATTTAGATAAATAAGAGTTGCACTGTATTTTAAAACTTTTTAATAATTATTATAATGTTAATGGTTGTTTATTCCACCTTTCTGAATATTCTCAATACTGAGCCAGCCCTCTCCTATAGGACATTTAGGTAATCTCTTAGGTTTTGCTAATATAAGTTACATTTTGAACATCCTTTCATGTAAAGTCATTTTCTACATTTTACATATTTATAGGAGAGATTATTAGGGAAGAGGCTACTAGATCAAAGTCTGTGGAAGTTTTTTTTTTTTTGCGGTACGAGGGCCTCTCACTGTTGTGGACGCGCAGGCTCAACGGCCATGGCTCACGGGCCCAGCCGCTCCGCGGCATGTGGGATCTTCCCAGACTGGGGCATCGGCAGGCAGACTCTCAACCACTGCGCCACCAGGGAAGCCCCCCTGTGGAAGTTTTTAATGCTAGTGATATGCAGGTAGATTGGCGAGAGAAGGTAGGGGTTGGAATGTAAGTAAGCACAAATGAGAGAAGAACACAAAATTAAAATAACAAGAGATATATGGAGAGTATCTAGTCCTCCACTTTGACTAATAGTGTTAGGAAGGAAGAAATTTTCCTCACCCTTCCAGGATCTTCTGGCTGGTCTAAGAATTAAATTGACATGAGACAGATTAACAGGAGAAAATCAAACTAAAGTTTAATAACACTCATAGACGGGAGAGATCCAGGAAAACTGAGTAACTCGCCAAAAAGGCCAAAGCCCCTAGCTTAAATACCATCCTCAGCTAAAGACAAAAGAGGATGTTGATGGCGGAAAGGCAGGTATGGGAGGTGACCAGGAAAAGCTCGGTAAAGAAGGGTAAGGTTGTCATGCAGATTTAAGTCCTTGCCTACTTCATGATTAAGAGTTTAAGTCCTTGCCTCCTTCATTATTATCTCAATTCTAGAGATTTGGTCATATTCCTCTTACTGGTACAGCCAGGGAAATACCCTTACAAATGGAGATTTCCCTTATACGATATTTCTTATGAAAGGGTAACTCTTACTTAGTTTTCAGAGTTTCCCTCGTGTCTGCAGTTTCTTAGAAAATAACCAGCTTAAAATAATTAGTATGCCAAAGAGACATATTTTGGGGTGGGAGATTCTGCTTCCCGGAAATAGTGTATATGGAAGGGTGCTGTAGAAGAGAATCCTGGAAATGTCCCGAGGCAACACTAAAACTTCCTGAATTGAAATATTGGTTTCTTCGGATGCTGGTGGGTAGCAGGAAAGAGTGCTCTGGGTACAAATAAATTCATAAATGTGCCAGTTGAATAAGTTAATCAAGTTAAAAAAATGTCTTTCAGGAATTTTTAGAGCCTTTAACATATTAGTGTGTGTCATTATTCTCTAAAAGGAGAATATAATATGTTAATAAATGTTTCCTACATATATTTTACCAAGGAACACTCTTTCTAAAGAGCAGGATTAGTGGTTCATGAAACACACTTTGGAAAATGGTAGTCTCTGCAGAGGGGGTTTGATTGCTGAGGAATCTGAACTCAGTTTGAAGGGCATAAAATATCACTGGGGTGAGCCTATCTGTTCACTGTTAAAATATATGGTGTAATTTTAATCTTTGGATCTTCTTCCCAAAACACTGGACCTAGTTCACGTAAATATCTGTTGGTTGAAGAATGAATGAGATCAGTGTAGTTCATCTGCTTTTCCAAGAAGCTTGTTCTTGCACTGATGATTCAGTCTTTTGACTTCTCTGGTGCCTTTTCAAGAAATGCTCAAGTCCTCAAACGTTGCTGTTAGCAGTCACAACCGTCAGCATGTGTATGCATTCACCAGTTTCCCGCTTCTCCCTTCACTATTCTGGTTAATTAAGAATGCAATAATACAAGCGTTTTTCCTCCCTGTAGGTTTACTGCTGTCATTTTGCATTTCTAAAACTTCATTATTGGCTCAAGTCTACAATATGCCCTTTGAGGTCTTCCTCAACTTTCCCCACATACTTTATTATTACTACTGAGTTAATTGATACATAGTTCACATGCTCTATCAAATACTGCCCTTCGGGTAGTGGAACACATATCATAAACACTGAACAGTCATAATTTGTAAACGTGCCATCAAAATCTACAGTCTCTCCTTACTAATATTGATTAATCAGATATTTGTTATAAATGATCCATCCATCCCCCCCCTTGGTCTCTCCCTTTCTCTCTCCTGTTTTTCTACCTGGCAGACACTGTTAGAACTCCTTATGGGAAATGCTCCCTAGGAAAATCTGAAGGAAAGCTATCTTGCCTGAAGATGCCAACAGGGCTTATAATTTCTGTTATCACTACAAGTCTATGCTAGTAAGCCCTTTTACTTTTACAAAATTATTTTACTCACAATCCAGTCTGCCTTCATTCATAATATACATAAATCATATATTTCATACATATACCTGAAGAACCACCAATTTTTATGATGCCTTTCTGAAATATTTCCCATAAATTAATTTCCTCAAACACATAAAGCATAAAAATCATAATCTAAATGAACAAGAAGGTAAGAGAAAATAAAAAGACACATGTCGATTTAAAATCTAAAATGCTAAATATCAATTGCTATTCTAAAGAGTGTTGACAGGTGTTATTCAAATACATTTTATTATTATTTTTTTAGTAAAATGACAACAGCTCCCATTTGTCTTTCTACAGAGAGTGTCATAATAAAGTGTAATAATAAAGTATAATAATAAAGCCTAACAGATTGAATTAAAGGTCACCTACATAAACTTTCAAGCTTTCTAGCTTATTCAATTATAGTCAATTTCTGGAGGCTGTTTAATAGCAGACACCAACTATTGTTTTCCCACCCTCTTGCCTCACCAGGTCTTTTTCTTTGCTGCCTAAACGCTGATTTTTTAAAATACAGGCATATATTCCTTGAGCTCAGGGAATGTGGTTCAGAGAAAGATCACAATTGATCCAAACCCGTCCTGGTAAGCTCATTTTTTCTTGACCTGAAAATGGACATGTTACCCGGTTTTTGCCAATAGAATGTAAACAGAGTCTGCCAGATAGTAAAGCCATCCTCCCTTTCTTCTTTCTGCTTGGAACTCTGATGTTCGGAAGGTAGCAGCAGCTGTGTGATCATGAGGCAACAGCAATAGCATAAAAACTAACAAAATATTGATGGTGGAGTAGAGAGGAAAAAAAAAAGTCCTGTGTATCTGAAAGCATCACTGAGCATCTGTAACCATCCCTGGATTTCTATCTCTGGATGTCTGTTTGCATGAGAAAAATAAACTATTATTTGTTTTATTTCATAGGCAGGTTGGTTATATTTTCAACAAAGATCATTTCTATTGGATGCAAATTTGATGCTATATATTGTTTTTTACTTAATTATGGTTTACATGAATGTAAGGGACTCTGAAAATGACATAATCCTATATTTTTATGAATTTTATTTTCTACTCTTATATCAGATATATCAGAATTGTTATTATTTAATTCTCCCATAATTACTACCATAATATCCTGTGTTTCTCCTCAGTTATAGTTCAATTTTATTTATGTAATTTCTTATTTAATATCTGCTTTGTCCATTAGATATCTGCCATCTCTGATGTTCTGAACATTGGTGCACAGATATTTCATAATGTTTAGTCTAACATAGATTGAACACAGTAATATAGAGATTTGTTCCCTTGTGTCTTCAAGAATGGTTTTCAGTGTGGAGATATATCCTTACTGTCAACAATTCACTAGCAAATTCATAGACTATTCTAGTTATATACACCCTAAATCGACTGTACAAAATGTGATAATCTCCCATAGTGTATGTTTAAAATTATGGACTACATCTTTTGAAGGATAAGACCAGTTTTAAAGGGAAGAGAGGTTCTGTCTTTATCCCTTTCCCCCCCCATACAGTTCTTTCAGACTCCATTAGGAGGAAAAGCAGAACAAACAAAAATATTTTGAGGCAGGAAAAGATTCTTGCCTAAAATGCCCCTAAAATTTTATTATTCAATGTCCCCACTGCTTTATTTTTATTAATATAATGGACTTCATTTCTAATAACTTTGACTATGATCTGTAGAGATGAGCAATTATAATTTTCAAAAAGTTTTCAATACTTTTCAGAAAATGTAATTTCCAGAAAGTAAAAATATAGGCCATGTCATTCAAATACAAGATGATAACCATTTTATTCAAATTGTTAATTAGGTAGGGACAAGATGGTAAATCTGGTTTCAAGTACCTTTGAGAAACAGGGATTTTGTTAAAGTATTTTAAAATGTTAGAATAAGATTGCTAGGTTAGATACACACAAAGTTGATTACTGTATCTTACAAGGTGATTAAACCATAACCTTAGGGGTATCTTCTTTACTGGACAGAAATCTACAAGTTAACATGTAACTTCATACTGCCTATAATTAACTGTATTCGAATAAAAATGGAAAAAACAAGCATAGGTATATTCTCTTGTGGATTTAAGTAATCCTTGAGTGGCTTTGTTAAACTATGTCATGGTGTAATGTAAAAGAACATATTTCCCACCATAGTTTTTTGCTTTCTTTTTCCTGAGTTTAATTAAATTTTAAGAGAGTAGTCAGCTACACTATACAGCTAATAACTTTTTAAAATGTACAGAGGTATTGAATTTTTAATTAGGTCCTTTTGAGACTTGAGAGCTCTTGTTTTCTAAATCATTTTAGTATTATGAAGGATAGCCCAGATATTACCTCCTACTTTGTGATAACATTTTATCAGTGAGACTGAACTGAAATTTTGAATGATCCGTCCCTCTAAAATTCATAAGATGAAAAACTGCTCCAACCTAAATGTAAATACACTGGATTTTCAAGTTTTCTATTATAAAACTTGATTTTATTTTGCTTTTATTATGATAAACTTGATGCATGTTCTTTATATTGTTTATTACCATATTGTTTTGGAGAAAATTTATTTGAAGATCATTGGTTTTAGACGAGAGATAAAAAATACATTCTGAACTGATTTCAAAACTGGGATAAAAACAGCTTGTGCGTGTGGGAAGACAGGTATCATTTTGTTTATGAATGGGTCTTTTGTTCTTGAGCCATCCTATTATTGTTCTTTAGGCACTAATAGTGTTTACAACAGGACTAAATATTCAACTTTAATAAGGATGGACATGTACTGGAGCTGAGGGGTCTGTTCTTCCACTTTGTTCTCTAATTATTTTAATAACACTTATAAATGTCTGGGCAGAATGTGTTCCTGAGAAAGAAGTAAGCCTTCAGTACTGACATCTGACGACGAGTCTTTATCACCCAAGGTGACATAGTCATCCCTGGGAAACCCTTACTTTTTTTTTTTTTTTTTTTTGTGCGGTATGCGGGCCTCTCACTGTTGTGGCCTCTCCCGTTGCGGAGCACAGGCTCCGGACGCGCAGGCTCAGCGGCCATGGCTCACGGGCCCAGCCACTACACTACATGTGGGATCTTCACGGACCGTGGCACAAACCCATGTCTCCTGCATCGGCAGGCGGACTCTCAACCACTGTGCCACCAGGGAAGCCCCCCCGCCCTTACTTATTTGATGGTGATTATTTTAAAATAATTTTTGGTGAAGAATTATTTTTTTCCATACTAATAGGTTATCCTCAATCCTTAACAATACTAGTTGGCACTTTTCCAAAAAACTTTTACATAGACATTTTAGGATTATAGCTTTTTTTAAAAAAAATTAAAGTATAGTTGACTTACTATTATATATTAGTTTCAGATGTACAATAGAGTGATTCGATATTTTTATAGCTTACGCACCATAAAAATTTATCATAATATTATTGACTATATTCCCTGTCCTGTACATTACATCTCAGTCATATATTTTATAACTGGTGAGTTGTACCTCTTAATCCTATTCACCTGTTTCACCCAGCTAGCCACACACCTCCCCTCTGGCAAACACTGTTCTCTGTTCTTTGAGACTGTTTCTATTTTGTTATATTTGATCATTTGTTTGTTCATTTGTTTTCTGTGTTTTTTTCTTTTTTTAAATTCCACATATAAGTGAAAAAATACAGTATTTGTCTTTCTCTGTCTGACTTATTTCACTAGCATAATACCTTCCAGGTCCATGTTGATCATGGTATGTGAACCTTATTTTTTTTTTTTCTTGCGGTACGCGGGTGTCTCACTCTTGTGGCCTCTCCTGTTATGGAGCACAGGCTCCGGACGCGCAGGCTCAGCGGCCATGGCTCACGGGCCCAGCCGCTCCACGGCATGTGGGATCTTCCTGGACCGGGGCACGAACCCGTGTCGCCTGCATCGGCAGACAGACTCTCAACCACTGTGCCACCAGGGAAGCCCCGTATGTGAACCTTTTAATGTATTATTGAATTCAGTTTGCTAGCATTTTGTTGAGGATTTTTGCATCTATGTTAATCAGTGATATTGGTCTATAATTTTCCTTCTTTTTTTTTTCTTTTGTGGTGTATTTGTGTTGTTTTGGTATCAAGGTATCAGGGTAATGTTGGCCTTGTAGCATGAGTGTTCTCTTTTCTATATATATATTTTTTGGAATAGTTTGAGAAGGATCAGTATTAAGTCTTCTTTAAATGTTTTGTAGAATTCCCCTGTGAATCAGTCTGGTCCTGGACTTCTGTTGGTTTGGATTTTTTTTTTTTTTTAATTACTGATGCAATTTCATTACTGGCAATCAGTCTTTTCATATTTTCTATTTCTTTCTGTTTTAGTCTTGGATTTGTATGTTTCTAGGCATTTATCCATTTCTTCTAGGTGTTCCAATTTGTTTGAGTATAATTGTTCAAACTATTCTCTTATGATTGTTTTTGTATTTCTGTGGTGTTGGTTGTAACATTTTCTCTTATTTCTACTTTTATTTGGCTTTCTCTGTTTTCTTTTTGATGTGTTTGGGTAAAGTTTTATCAATTTTTTTGATCTTTTTAAAAAAAACAGCTCAGTTTCATAGATCTTTTCTTTTTTGGTTGCTATTTAATTTATTTTACTGTGATCTTTATTGTTTCTTTCCGTCTGCTAATTTTAAGCTTTGTTTGTTCTAGTTCCTTTAGGTGCAAAGTTAGGTGCTTATTTGAGATTTTTCCCATTTCCTGATTTATGCCTACATTGCTATATACTTTCCTCTTAGAACTGTTTTTGTTGTATCCCATAGATTTTGGGAAGTTGTGTTTCCATTTTCATTCATCTCAAGGTATTTCTGTATTTTTCTTTTAATTTTTTGTTGCCCCATGATTTTTTTAGTACCATGGTTTTAGTCTTGAAATATTTGTGCTTTTTTCCAATTTTCTTCCTGTAATTGATTTCTAGTTTCGTTCCGTTGTAGTCAGAAAAGATTAATGATGATTTCAGTCTTCTTAAATGTGGCCTAACATGTGATCTGTCCTGGTGAATGTATACGCACTTGAAAAGAATATATTCTCCAATATTTGAATGGAATGTTGAGCAGTTATCTATTAAGTCTATCTGGTCTAATATGTCATTTAAGATTACTGTTTCCTTATTTATTTTCTGTCTGGATGATCTGTCCATTGATGTAAGCAGGATGTTAAAGTCCCCTACTATTATGGTATTATTGTCAGTTTTTCTTTTTATGTCAGTTCATATTAGCTTTATATATTTAGGTGCATATATGTTTATGAATGTTATATCCTTTTGTTGGATTGACCCCCTTTATCATTATGTAGTGCCCCTCTTTGTCTTTATTACAGTTTTTGTTTTAAAGTTTTATTTTGTCTGATATGACCATTGCTACCCCAGCTTTCTATTCAGTTCCATTTGCACGTTATGTATATATTTTCCATCCTCTCACTTTCAATCTCTATGTGTCTTCAGCTCTGAATTAAGTCTCTAGTAGCCAGTATATTGATGTGTCTTGTTTGCTGTCTATTTGGTCACCTTGTTTTTGGATTTGGGCTTTTAATTCATTTACATTTAGAGTGATTATTGATAGGTACTTATTGCCATTTTGTTCCTTCTTTTCTAGTAGTCTCTAGTTGTTACATATATATATATACACACACACACACACACACGTATATGGACATATATGTGTGTGTTGTACGTACATAGACATATATTTTAAACTGACAGTCATTTAAGTTCAAACACATTGTAAAAACTCTACATTTTTTGCCCCTCTTGTTTTACGTTTTTTATGTTATATTTTACATCTTCTTTGTATCCTTTAACTACTTATTGTTGTTATCAGTGCTTTTCTGACTTCTGTGTTTTAATCTTCAGCCCAGCTTTTTAAGTGGGTAATCCAGTGCCCTTACTATATATTTGTCTTTAGCAGTGAGATTTTTTCTTTCATATACCTTCTTGTTTCTTGTTATGACCTTTTTTGCTTAAAGAACCCTTTTTAACATTTCTTGTAAGGATGGTTTAGTGGTGATGAACTCTTAGTTTTTGCTTGTCTGGGAAATTTTTTATTTCTCCTTCATTTCTGAATGATAACCTTGCTGAGTAGAGTATCCTTGGTTGAAGGTTTTTGTACTTTAAATATACCGTGACACTCCCTTTTGCTTCTATGATTTCTTCTGAAAAAATCGGCTGTTAACCTTATGGGGGTTCCCTTGTATACGACTCTTTTGCTGATTTAAAAATTCTCTATTGATTTTTAACTTTTGACATTTTAATTGTGATATGTCTTTGTGTGAGTCTTTCTGGGTTCATCTTGTTTGGGACTCTTTGTACTTCCTGGACCTGGATATTTGTTTCCTTCTTTAGATTAGGGAAGTTTCAGCCATTATTTCATGAAATAAATTTTCAGCCCCCTTTTCTCTTCTCTTTCTGGGAACCCTATAATGTGAGTATTAGTATGTTCGAGGTTGTCTCAAAATTCCCTTAAACTGACCTCATTTAAATTTTTCTTTCTTTTTTTGCTCTTCTGATTAGATGAATTTCACTACTCTTCCAGATTGTTGATCCATTCTTCTTTATCACCTAATCTACTCTTGATTCCCTATCGTGTAGTCTTCATTTCAGGTACTGTATTCCAATTGCTCTCGTTGGTTATTTTATACCTTTTTAATTCTTTGTTGAAGTTTTCACTGTGTTCCTCTATTTTTCTCCTTAGTTTGGTGAGCATTTTTATGATCTCAGCTTTGAACTCTATTGGGTAAATTACTTATCTCCATTTCATTTGGGTATTTTTCCTGAGGTTTTATCTTATTCTTCTGTTTGGAACATATGCCTTTGTTTTCTCATTTTGTTTAACCTTCTGTGTTTATCTCTATGAAATTAGGTGAAACAGTTACTTCTTCAGGTTTTGAAAACATGTCCTTGTATGGGAGCATCCCTATGCAGACTGTGTGTGCCAGGTGGTTTTGGTGGGAGGGCTGGGTCTGAATCTAGCGTGGACTGTGGGTTCTCCTGGGGCACCTTGGACCCACCATCTTGGCTGGATAATTCGAATTGGAAGTGGAGCCTGGTGGGTGCTGGGGCTTTTCCTGGGATGTGTCAGAAGCAACTTCCTTGGCTGGGTTGGGGAGTGGGTGGGATTTGAGCTATAGCCCAGTGCAGGCCAAGGCTTCTCCCAGGGAGTGTTGGAAACTGCCACCTTGGTGGAGGTTAACTGGAGCCAGTGGGGATAGAGTCAGGGCCCCGTGCAGGCAGGGCTTCTCCCAGGGCATGCTTGGGGCCACTGCCTCGGTGGTGGGGTTGGAGCCAGAGCCAGGTTTGGGCCTGGAGATGTGCTGGGGCAACCTTGCCAAGTGCTCACGTTCTGCTTCCCCTGTGCTGTGACTGGAAGTAAGTTTGTGCATGTGTCCTTTAAGTGCAGAGTGTAAGTTTCTTACAGCCTTCGGGTTCTCCCAGTTGTAAATCCTGCTGCTTTTCCAAACCAGTTAAGGGGGATCATCTTCCTGATCTGGTTCCCAGGGCTGGGGTGCCCAATGCGGGGCTTGAACTACTTGCTCCTTAAGGAGAACTTCTGAGTGTGTGACATCTCCTTCTTATTCTGGGTTACCTGCCAGGGGTGTGGGCCCTGACTAGTTTACTTCTCCTCCCTCCTACCAGACTCTGTGTGGTTCTTACTTTATATCCTTGGTTGTAGAAGTGCTGTTCTGCTAGTCATCAGGTTCTCAAAGAGAGTTGTTCTACGTGTAGTTGTAATATCGGTACATTCATGATAGGTGGTGAGAGCTTTTAGCCTTTCATAAATGATAAATGAATACACAGAATCAGAGTTTTGTTTGTTCGTTGACAAAGATCTCACATTTTTTGCCTTTAGGAGAATTCTTATTTTATTCCCAGCTAAATAAATTAATGCCTACATCAGAATCTTAGCTAGTGGGATAGGCAAGGGATACTTTTCCCAAAATAGTTTTGGGAAGTTATCTGGTCTGACTGAATGAGGATATCAAAAAAAAAAAAATAGGCTAATCATATGTGAGTGGTAATTCAGTATTAATAGTGTAATTCTGTTCAATGATAGGAAAGAATTGTTGGCAAGCAGTTGAAACATTGATAATTTGTAATCTTTAATAAATGAGTGTAAAAAGGTGCTTGCTATAAAGGTTTCCATTTATTTCTAGTAGTTCTAATTCTGCATTTGTACTCCAAGGTATATTTATTTTCATGCTATCAGTTAAATTAAAATATCCTGAATATTTCTGTAATATGTCTATAAGCACATTTGTTAATGTGTAGTTATATATTTAAAAAAATTAATTAAAAATTAATATTTTTGGATTTCAGTAGTTAACTAACATAGATCACAGAGAAAGGTGGAAATATTATCATCTTTTTAAAGTCAGGAATTTTCCCTGCAGCAGCAGAGACCCTTAAAGAACCCTGCTTTCAAATGGTTTTCTCATAGAATGTGACACCTGTAGGCCATAGATAATCCCTTTATTTTTCAAGAGGTAAAAACTGAGAATTAACTATATATTCAATCATGAAGCTCAGGATAATTAAAATTTAAATATTTTTCTTTGTCAGTAATCAATCTAATCCAAGAAATGACTTCACTTTATTAATAGAAAAATTAACTAAACGTGATCATTCCATTGTTAGCAATTGGGCTCCAACTAATTAAATTTTCACTTAATTAGTTTTTCAATCTGCTGCCATTTCTTATAAAGCATACTTTTTTCTGCTTTTTCCCTTATTAGCATCACATACCCTTTCACCTTATATTGGGAGATTTAATGAAATACTAATGAGACCTTCAGATTCAAAAGAATGTTTAACAATGCTATTTTCCAAGACATTTAAAATAAAGAGCTGTAATTGCACATCATTTTTCCTTTGGCTACCTGACAATTTCTTATAAAAGACATATATATATATTTTTTTCTTTCTTTTTTTTTTTTTAAACATCTTTATTGGGGTATAACTGCTTTACAATGGTGTGTTAGTTTCTGCTTTATAACAAAGTGAGTCAGCTATACATATACATATGTTCCCATATGTCTTCCCTCTTGCGTCTCCCTCCCTCCCACTCTCCCCATCCCACCCCTCCAGGCTGTCACAAAGCACCGAGCTAATATCCCTGTGCCATGCGGCTGCTTCCCACTAGCTATCTACCTTACTACGTTTGTTAGTGTGTATATGTCTATGACTCTCTCTCGCCCTGTCAAAGCTCACCCTTCCCCCTCCCCATATCCTCAAGTCCGTTCTCCAGTAGGTCTGTGTCTTTATTCCTGTCTTACCCCTAGGTTCTTCATGACATTTTTTTTTCTTAAATTCCATATATATGTGTTAGCATACGGTATTTGTCTTTTTCTTTCTGACTTACTTCACTCTGTATGACAGACTCTAGGTCTATCCATCTCATTACAAATAGCTCAATTTCATTTCTTTTTAAGGCTGAGTAATATTCCATTGTATCTATGTGCTACATCTTCTTTATCCATTCATCCGAGATGGGCGCTTAGGTTGTTTCCACCTCTGGGCTATTGTAAATAGAGCTGCAATGAACATTTTGGTACATGACTCTTTTTGAATTTTGGTTTTCTCAGGGTATATGCCCAGTAGTGGGATTGCTGGGTCATATGGTAATTCTATTTGTAGTTTTTTAAAAACCTCCATAGTGGCTGAACCAATTCACATTCCCACCAGCAGTGTAAGAGTGTTCCCTTTTCTCCACACTCTCTCCAGCATTTATTGTTTCTAGATTTTTTGATGGTGGCCGTTCTGACTGGTGTGAGATGATATCTCATTGTAGTTTTGATTTGCATTTCTCTAATGATTAATGATGTTGAGCATTCTTTCATGTGTTTGTTGGCAGTCTGTATATCTTCTTTGGAGAAATGTCTATTGAGGTCTTCTGCCCATTTTTGGATTGGGTTGTTTGTTTTTTTGTTATTGAGCTGCATGAGCTGCTTATAAATTTTGGAGGTTAATCCTTTGGCAGTTGCTTCATTTGCAAATATTTTCTCCCATTCTGAGGGTTGTCTTTTGGTCTTGTTTATGGTTTCCTTTGCTGGGCAAAAGCTTTTAAGTTTCATTAGGTCCCATTTGTTTATATTTGTTTTTATTTCCATTTCTCTAGGAGATGGATCAAAAAGGATCTTGCTGTGATTTATGTCACAGGGTGTTCTGCCTATGTTTTCCTCTAAGAGTTGGATAGTTTCTGGCCTTACATTTAGGTCTTTAATCCATTTTGAGCTTATTTTTGGGTATGGTGTCAGGGAGTGTTCTAATCTCATACTTTTACATGTACCTGTCCAGTTTTCCCAGAACCACTTATTGAAGAGACTGTCCTTTCTCCACTGTACCTTCCTGCCTCCTTTATCAAAGGTAAGGTGACCATTAGTGCGTGGGTTTATCTCTGGGCTTTCTATCCTGTTCCATTGATCTATATTTCTGTGTTTGTGCCAGCACCATATTGTCTTGATTACTGTAGCTTTGTAGTATAGTCTGAAGTTAGGGAGCCTGATTTCTCCAGCTCCGTTTTTCATTCTCAAGATTGCTTTGGCTATTTGGGGTTTTTTGTGTTTCCATACAAATTGCGAAATTTTTTGTTCTAGTTCTGTGAAAAATGCCAGTGGTAGTTTGATAGGGATTGCATTGAATCTGTAGATTGCTTTGGGTAGTAGAGTCATTTTCACAATATTGATTCTTCCAATCCAAGAACATGGTATATCTCTCCATCTATTTGTATCATCTTTAATTTCTTTCATCAGTGTCTTATAATTTTCTGCATACAGGTCTTTTGTCTCCTTAGGTAGGTTTATTCCTAGATATTTTATTCTTTTTGTTGCAATGGTAAATGGGAGTGTTTTCTTGATTTCACTTTCAGATTTTTCATCATTAGTATATAGGAAAGTCAGAGATTTCTGTGCATTCATTTTGTATCCTGCTACTTTACCAAATTCATTGATTAGCTCTAGTAGTTTTCTGGTAGCATCTTTAGGATTCTCTATGTATAGTATCATGTCATCTGCAAACAGTGACAGCTTTACTTCTTTTCCAATTTGGATTCCTTTTATTTACTTTTCTTCTCTGATTGCTGTGGCTGAAACTTCCAAAACTATGTTGAATAAGAGTGGTGAGAGTGGGCAACCTTGTCTTGTTCCTGATCTTAGTGGTAATGCTTTCAGTTTTTCACCATTGAGGATGATGTTGGCTGTGGGTTTGTCATATATGGCCTTTATTATGTTGAGGAAAGTTCCCTCTATGCCTACTTTCTGGAGGGATTTTTTAATAAATGGGTGTTGAATTTTGTTGAAAGATTTCTCTGCATCTATTAAGGTGACCATATGGTTTTTCTCCTTCAATTTGTTAATATGGTGTATCACATTGATAGATTTGCGTATATTGAAGAATCCTTGCATTCCTGGAATAAACCCCACTTGATCATGGTATATGATCCTTTTAATGTGCCGTTGGATTCTGTTTGCTAGTATTTTGTTGAGGATTTTTGCATCTATGTTCATCTATGATATTGGCCTGTAGTTTTCTTTCTTTGTGACATCTTTGTCTGGTGTTGGTATCAGGGTGATGGTGGCCTCGTAGTATGAGTTTGGGAGTGTTCCTCCCTCTGCTATATTTTGGAAGAGTTTGAGAAGGATAGGTGTTAGCTCTTCTCTAAATGTTTGATAGAATTCACCTGTGAAGCCATCTGATTCTGGGCTTTTGTTTGTTGGAAGATTTTTAATCACAGTTTCAATTTCAGTGCTTGTGATTGGTCTGTTCATATTTTCTATTTCTTCCTGATTCAGTCTTGGCAGGTTGTGCATTTCTAAGAATTTGTCCATTTCTTCCAGGTTGTCCATTTTATTGGCATAGAGTTGCTTGTAGTAATCTCTAATGATATTTTGTATTTCTGCAGTGTCAGTTGTTACTTCTCTTTCATTTCTAATTCTATTGATTTGAGTCTTCTCCCTTTTTTTCTTGGTGAGTCTGGCTCATGGTTTATCAATTTTGTTTATCTTCTCAAAGAACCAGCTTTTAGTTTTATTGATCTTTGCTGTCATTTCCTTCATTTCTTTTTCATTTATTTCTGATCTGATGTTTATGATTTCTTTCCCTCTGCTAAGTTTGGGGGTTTTTTTGTTCTTCTTTCTCTAATTGCTTTAGGTGCAAGGTTAGTTTGTTTATTCGAGATGTTTCCTGTTTCTTAAGGTAGGATTGTATTGCTATAAACTTCCCTCTTAGAAGTGCTTTTACTGCATCCCATAGGTTTTGGGTCGTCGTGTCTCCATTGTCATTTGTTTCTACGTATTTTTTGATTTCCTCTTTGATTTCTTCAGTGATCTCTTGGTTATTAAGTAGTGTATTGTTTAGCCTCCATGTATTTGTATTTTTTACAGATCTTTTCCTGTAATTGATATCTAGTCTCATAGCATTGTGGTCGGAAAAGATACTTGATACGATTTCAATTTTCTTAAATTTACCAAGGCTTGATTTGTGACCCAAGATATGATCTATCCTGGAGAATGTTCCATGAGCACTTGAGAAAAATGTGTATTCTGTTGTTTTTGGATGGAATGTCCTATAAATATCAATTAAGTCCATCTTGTTAATGTATCATTTAAAGCTTGTGTCTCCTTATTTATTTTCATTTTGGATGATCTTTCCATTGGTGAAAGTGGGGTGTTACAGTACCGTACTATGAATGTGTTACTGTCGAATTCCCCTTTTATGGCTGTTAGTATTTGCCTTATATATTGAGCTCCTATATTGGGTGCATAAATATTTACAATTGTTATATCTTCTTTCAATGTGGTTTTGATTCACATTTCCCTGATGATAAGTGCTGTTGAGCAGCTTTTCATGTACTTTTGGCCCTTTGTATGTCTTCTTTGGAAAAATGTCTGTTCAGGTCCTCTGCCCTTTTTTTTTTTTTTTTTTTTCCTCTGCCCATTTTAAGATCAGTTTGTTTTTGTGCTGTGGAGTTGTATGAGGTATTTTGGATACTAACCCTTTATCAGATACTTGATTTGCAAATATTTTCTCTCATTTGGTAGGTTTCCTTTCTTTTGTTTTAGCTTCCTTTGCTGTGCAGAATCAAATTACATTTTAATTCATAAGATGTTTTTTATGTATCATGTACATATTTACATTTCTAAATGTACTCTCATAGAGCAGAGCATCAACATTTTAGGGTAATCTAATTTATTGGGCCCAAAGAACGTCACATATTTGATATATACTCTAAATTTTTCTGAAATTAGCTTCTAGTGTTAACATTTAAAAATATTAATGACATGATATAATTTATTAGAATATATTTATATATTACTGATATCACTTTTTTGTTGCCTATTATCAATGTGCTTTGAAAATAAAATTCCAGAGAAAAGTGATTAAAGACACGTTGAAAATTTATCTGAGTTAAGAAATGAATTACTGATGATAGGGATTTTTATGTGAAATAAAAATACACACATATGATATTAGCACACATACGTATGTACAGGCTTGTCATTTGCCTGTTTGCCATCAGTTGCATTTTTGCCCTTTGCTGTTTTGCTCTATATTTCAATGTGTATGAATCTATATCTATATCTATATCTGTATGTATATCTAATGTGAAATAAGATAGTGAAACAAACGTGTGTCTTCTCTCAACCCATGAAATAACAAAATTTTTTAAATATAATAAATCTGTTAACATCTCTGGAAAGCTAGAAAACAGAAAAACATATTTAGTTAAGTAGCACAGGCTCTGGAGACGGACACAGTGGCGTTTTCAGTGTTTGACTCACCGCATCATGGCTGGATGATCTTATGTAAGACACCTTAGGTTTCCTCATTTTTTTCCCTTGTAAAATGGCAGAAATAATGGTTCCTTATATGACTGTCATGAGGCATAAATGAGGGAAATGTCCGTCAAGAGATTTGCGTAGCACTTAGAACATGGGGAGTGTTCAATAAATGTTGTAGCCCCTCTTATTCTCCTTCTTCTTCATATCATCTTCATCATTATCATCATCGTCATCATTGCTATTATTCATTGCTTTTTTTTTTTTTTTTTTTTTGCGGTACGTGGGCCTCTCACTGTTGTGGCCTCTCCCGTTGTGGAGCACAGGCTCCAGACACGCAGGCTCAGTGGCCATGGCTCACGGGCCTAGCCGCTCTGCAGCATGTGGGATCCTCCCGGACCAGGGCACGAACCCATGCCCCCTGCATCGGCAGATGGACTCTCAACCACTGTGCCACCAGGGAAGCCCTCTTCATTGCTTTTAAATGAAATCAAACACCACATGACACCACAGTAATATTCTCCCGTCTCAAGGACTTTGCTCCATTGTTTTTCTACATTATTTCCTTGATCTCTCCCTTTCCAACTTTTTTCCCATAAGTATTCAAACAAGTTGTATTGTCCTTCAACTTAAGAAAAAATATTCACTTAAATCTACCTCTTCCCACTCACTCTAGGGTAGCGGTCCCCACCTTTTTTGGCACCAGGGACCGGTTTCCTGGAAGAGAATTTTTCCATGGACGGGGGAGGGGAGAGATGTTTCAGATGGGAATGCGAGCGATGGGGGGAATGGTTCAGGCGGGAATGCGAGTGATGGGGGGAATGGTTCAGGCGGTGTTGCGAGAGATGGGGAGTGGTAGGTGAAGCTTCGTTCTCTTGCCCGCTGCTTACCTCCTGCTGTGAGGCCCGGTTCCTAACAGGCTGCAGACTGGTACTGGTCCCCGGCCCGGGGGTTGGGGACCCCTGCCCAAGGGTCCTTCAAAGCAAAATTTACTGAAATAATTTCCTAAAGGTCATCTTCACTTTCTTCGTTCCAGTTCTGACTTCCTATTCCCCTATAGCTTCTGAGTTGGACAAATTCTCTGGCTGTGTTTATCCTTTACTCACACATACAGTACTTCTGTCAGCAGATGTGTGGGGTTTTCCCACATATCAAGCAATTCTCTGTGACATCAGCTGAGTATCCTACAATTTAATTCTGGCTCTAATAGACACCACAGGTTTGGGGCTCCATCCCATCCCATAAGACTGCCCCCCATTTCAGATGCCAATTGCAAGTTGTATCCCCACAACTTCTAACTTTGTTAAGGCTCAGTATTGGATTTACTTATTTTTAGCTCTGTTAATTACTCTCATAGCATTAAACACTATTTATATGCCAAGGTATGCTAATATTTGTATCTCAGTATGCCCCAAACTGAATTCTTGTTCTTTCTTCCACATCTAGCTTCTATTTTTCTCCATTTCAGTTTAAGGAATCTACATTCATCCCATTGCTCATGCTAGAAACTGAGCAGTTAGCCTTGATTTCTCTCTCCCTCCTCTCCTCTATGGAACCTGCCATGACACTGTGTCAGTGCTACTTCTAAAATGTTCTGTAGCTTTGAGCCATCAACTTCTCTGCATCCGCAGAGTTGCTGGTTAATGATGCAACCCCTCTCACACTTAGGCACGTGTAATTATTTGCTTATCAGTCAATCTGTTTCCCTTTTTGTCTCTTTCTAATCAGTACTCCATACTGCAAGCAGAGTGCTATATCAGTTTTTCTTCACATATTCTTTAATTTATAACTGAAAACTGAAATAGTACAGCAGAACTGACTTTTGCACTACTCATAGAAAAATACTTTTCAAGAAAAAAAGTAAAAAACATTTAACTATAGGGAACTTGCCTAACCAAGATGTTTATTCAACTAACTCATTTCAGCATCAATAAGGCCTAAGTCTTTCTTTTTTTTTAACTGTGTTTTTTAAACACTTTTTTTCTTCTTCTAGTGCTTGAGATACTTCTCATTATTAATTCTAAATTACACATGCTTTTCACAAGACTCAAATTTTCTTCTAGAGGCCACTCAGTAAAATTAATTAAGAGATTTTTCATATTAGTGAAATTTTCCAATTACAAATACATGTTAAATGAAGAGGACTGGTTATAGGAGGAGAGGCAGTGACTCATGAAGGAAAGAGGCAATTTGTAATGCTATATTTATACAACGGGGACAATTAAAATCATTGATGTGATTAACATATTTCCCAAGAAGACACAGTAATCTTTGCCTCCTCACTAGGATTTGCCTACATAACATCAGCTGGGCATAACTGCCATTTCTCACAAACTGAACCAATAATGAAGCAGATGAGGAAAGGCAAGACTCTTTACAGGTGGCATCAGATAAGAACATTGCTGCAGATGGGACAAAATAGCTCTTGTTTTGTTTCATTTTGTTTTTAGCCATTCCTTATTCTCCAGAAATATGGATGACTTTGCCTTAATGTTGGCCATTTTGTGTTGCAGAATTTCCAGAAGTATATGTCCTGAGGCAGCCTTGTAGTATCAGAGACTGGCTACTAATCCAACCCACCTCTTCTTCTTCCTGAGTCCACAGACAGACTGTCTGTCCCAGACTCCCTGCAGTTTAGGCAGGACTGAGCTCTAGCCAGTGGATTCTGAACGGTGAACTGTGAAAAGATTCCGGCCCTGGGCCATATAAATATCCTTTGTTTGATGTTTCCTGCTCTTTCTGAGGTTTGATATATAGGTGAGCAGGGAGATCTTGGAAATCACATTTTCAAGATGACAGAGCTATCATTTGGAAGGAAATATTCCTGAATTACCATTTGGAGGAGAGTCCTCTGATCAGGAAGAACATTTTGCCCTTGACATGAGCAGAGAAACTAATGTTAATCCACTAATGTTAGTTAAGCCACTGAGATTTTTGGAGCTGTAGCCATCACGATAGCATCACCTTAATGAATGTTAATGCCATAAAATGGTGACCTGACTCTCTTGGTTTTTCATTTAAGGTTTATAATACAAGGAAGCTTTTAAATGTTCAATTTTCATTATTCAGAGCTTTTACTCACTTCCTTCTGAAATAGCACGGTTTTTATGATACGACCTGTAAAGATTCTAACCATTTTAACGTTTTGATCATCTCTTCAGTTTGTGGGGAACGGCAGTTATCCCCAGACCCATGTTATGTAGGCAGATACAAGTGGGAAGGCAAAGATTACTGTGTCTTCTTGGGAGATATATTTAAATGGCATCTAGAAACTGGACTCAGATTTAATTTAAGGTAAACTTCTGCAGTTGGTCCATGAAAGTTCGGTTTCAGGTTAAACTCCTTTCTGGATCCTTCGGCCTGGACATTAAGTAAAGTTCGTATTTCTCAATTTGCAATAGAGGCAGAAGGAGACAGGAAGAATCTAGCCCAGGAAATCTGAAGAAGCCATCTTTCCTCCATAAAGCCCTTCAAATACCTTCCCATTGCATCTGAGTCAAATTCCACAGTCTTAATGTGGAATTTTAATGACCAGGCCCTGGCCCCTGCCTGCCTTTCCAGCCTCTTCTCAGGATTCCTTTATTTTGATTCAGCAACTCTGATTATTTCATTCCTTGAAGATACAGAGCTCTGTGACCTCAGGGATTTCCCACAGGCGGTGCCCCCAAGAATGCTCCTCCCAGAAACGATCACGGGGAGGCTTCTCTCAAGGTTCTGCTTAAATATCATGTGTTTAGTGACGTCTCGTTCAGTCTCAGTCAACATTGTTTCTTTTTTTAATAAGTTTTCTTAATAAAGTATGCTTTTCCTTTATTGAAGCTATCACAGTTTGTGTTTGTAAATTGGCTTTGGGATAATTTGTTTAATGCTGTGTGTTTTATTCCCATCTGCGTTTGTCCCTATTGTTTGTAACCTAGTAGTAGGAAATATTTATTAAAATGAATAGGTGAATGGAGTTAAAACAGAAAATTGACGGTCTAGTAAATTTATTGGCCCACAATTGACTAAACATTTCCAAATTGTCAATGCTATACCTGTGTGATCATGTTACACAAATGTATTAGGAAATAATGTTTTTATGCATTATAAAATGCAAAATAATGATGACTTGTTTTGGCATAAATATTACTATTCTTCAGTTTCATTAAGAATGGCTTCCATTCTACTAAAATTTTATTTGGTATATATGCTACATTTTAATGGTAAATTAGTATATTTTTTATTTGGTAAAATCATTTGTTACTCATAATTTTAAATTTGTTTTTTCCTTATTTTAATTTGCAGAGTGTTTTTTGGTTCTGTTATTGATTTAAACTCTTATTTTGAGCAATTGTTTTATATAATTATTACATATATTGACTATATTCCAATTAAATATATGAATATCCTATGATTACCTATATGAAAAATTGTAGCTTAGTTGTTAGTAATAATTAATTTTAAAAGGAATGAGGCACTGGTTCAAAGGAGTTTTATGACTCTGAAAACTAAATAGACTTTATTTGAAAGAAAGAAGAATGTGAAGGCTGTGTTGTAATAAGTTAAGGGGCAAAAGTTCTTCTTCTTTTATATTCTAATTCTTAGTTTGATGTCTCACATAGAAAAGAATTGTGTTTAAAAATTTTGGGAAATTGAAACTTCTTTTTGTTTTGGTTTTAATGAGTAAGGTTTTTTGGAGCAGCTTTGGCCCCATCCAAGAGAAAGTGAGCAAATAGTACAAAGGTTTCCCTTGGTCTGTGTGGTATAAAGTAAAAATTCATCATTGCTCATTTTCACTTCTTGCCAAAGGTAAGTGAGGGAGGTCATGCTATTTTAGTGTTCAGAGCGGAAATCTAATAGTCAAGAATACAGTGACTCGTTTACAGTTTTCAGTCTTGAACTTAAATTTTATGTTTATATTATTACAGCTGAGCCTGTGATTAATGGTCACTGTTGATGAAGTACGAATTCAGTTGTATCCCCTTCGGAATATATTACTAAGAAATATATCATTCTGAAAAGCTTTATCGAATAGTGTAGTGTGGTTAGATTTTTAGTTTTCTTTGGCTTCCTTACAATTTATTTTTACTATCCTTTTATGGTTGTAGAGGTATCTTACAGTACTTTAGGTTAATTGAATTTCAAGAACAATTAGAAAGATTTTTTTTTTAAGTAGAGAATTTTGGCTTACCATATTAGTTGGGTAGTCAGAGCTGAGAAATCACAGGAATATTTCAAATTTCTAGCAAGTATTTCAAAGCAAACTAACAAACAAAAGCCATCGCTTTCTTTGTAGCATCACCAAATCCTCAATGGGCAGGCAGGGTAGACCTATGTGAGTACTCATTTAGAACACTTTTGCGTGTTTTAAATTCAGTGAGAGACTTAAAATCCTCCTTCTTATTACATAATCTTAATCCCTGATAGAAAGAGACAAGGAGCAGAATGATTTAGAGCAGGGACTTTGCTATTGTAGAGACCAAGGTCCCAGCCTGGGTCCTTTTTTGTGATTGGACAACTTATCCTGAACAAACTTTATTTTCATTTTCCAAATACAGATATCACTGTGTTGTTATAAGTATAAAATAAAAGCTCTTTGCCTAGGTTGGGAACATATTGACTGGTCAATAAATATAAGCTCTGAGGCATTAGTAAGCGCTAAAATGTAGCCAGTTTTAATATATAGGTTGTTTTTCTTTCTGTCAATGGCTAATAATGTAATTAATTCTCGGGCAACAATTTTTTTTACAGAATTAAAAATAAGGTTTTCATTCAGGATCCAAAAAGACGACAGGATTTTAAGTTATTAAACTGAAGGAAAGAATGCAGTAAAACACTAGAGAAAATTAAAACATGTCCTCAAAGAAAATGTTCACGACATTTCGATAATTTTTGTTTTAAAATAATTGAATACTATTTTGTTTAACTTTGTTGATACCGAAAGAAATTAGGTTTCTTGACTGCAGAGACATCTAAATGCTGGAATGGTAGGAGAGAATTTCATGCTGTAAATGTAAAATTAAATATTTAATGCTCCCAGGTACGTTTGCAAGTCCTTGAGGAAATTACCTTCTGACAAAGCTGAATGAGGCTGGAAGTGTTGCTGCAGAGAAAGCCCTGAGTCCTCTGCTCAGGACATCTTTTGACACCTCCATCATTACCTTTGACATTCTTTTCACAGCCTCCACCATCACTGGCTTTCTGACGCCGGTGGTTGGAGGCATTTTCAGGATTCTAAGGTTTCCGAATCAGACAGGCTTCTTGCATATTTTATTAAGCAGAAAGCTTTTAACCCAGAATGGTTAGCTATAACTGGGTCATTGCTACTGAATGGTGAAGGACACATTTCATGTCATTTTTCACCAACAAAATCTGCTCTGTATTTCCAGTGAAATGTGACTCACACAGAATGAAAGGCTCGTATTATTTTCCCTATTCTTGTCTGACTCAAAGAGCAAAAAGTAAAATCGTGATTTTTAAGAACAGGTTCTTTTATGGAGGTACATGTCTAAAGTCAGGAGGAAAACATTCCTCATCCCAAAGAATTTCTGTAAGTGAAAAACAGGGGTATTTTTTGACTGCTGTTATACGTTGATTTCTAATGTTTGTTCTTTTAACTATGTTCAAAATGGTGAACACTCGAAGGATATCATCTTTTACTTTGAGTGAATGACATCATCTAGGGAATTTTCCACTTAATGAAACTTCATGCAAGAAGCTTTTATTTAGCGCCTGTCAACCGTATCTGGACACATAAAGAAATAATATAGCCTGTTCCTCACATCTAGGGGGAAAATATCACTTCAAAACACTTACAGTGGAGGGAACAGGGGCCAGCAGAGTTAGGTGCAGACACTACAGTGATGATTCTAGAATATAACACATCTGTTAGTACATAAATAAGTTATTGCTTATAACCCAAATTAGCTTATCTGTGGATCTGTATTTAAACACGAGAGTTGAATGAAGCAAATTTTACAAGTTAACGTAACTCAGAACTTCTGGTTTACAGGTCTGTCTGTTATCTTCTTCACTTTCTCCCCAGTTTTCCTCCACCGACATGTCTATTCTCAGTGAGGGTGTTTTCCCCAGATGTTCCGGACTGAACGTAAGGCAAATCTCTGACTCTCAAAATCCTCCAGTGGTGGTTAACTTTGTATGTCAATTTGGCTGGGCCATGGCACTCAGATCAGGTCATTGGTCAAGTGTTACTCTGGGTATTTCTTTTTTAATTTGTTAACTTTTTACTTTATATTACAGTATAGTTGATTAACAATGTTGTGTTAGTTTCAGGTATACAGCAAAGTGATTCAGTTATACATATACATGTATCTATTCTTTATCAGAGTTTTTCTCATTTAGGTTATTACAGAATGTTGAACTGAGTTCCCTGTGCTATACAATAGGTCCTTGTTGGTAATCTGTTTTAAATATAGCAGTGTGTATATGTCAATCCCAAACTCCCTAGCTATCCCTTCTCTGAGCCTGTGGATCTGTTTCATAAATAAGTTCATTTGTATCATTTTTGTTTAGATTCTGCATATAAGCAATATGATATGATATTTGTCTATGTCTGACTTACTTTACTCAGTTTGACAATCTCCAGGTCCATCCACGTTGCTGCAAAAGGCATTATTTTATTCTTTTTAATGGCTGAGTAGTATTCCACTGCATATATGCACCACATTTTCTTTCTGCATTCATCTGTCCATGGACATTTAGGTGGCTTCCGTGTCTTGGCTATTGTGAATAGTGCTGCAATGTACATTGGGGGGCATGTATCCTTTAGAACCATGTTTTTCTCTACATATTTGTCCAGGAGTGGGATTGCTGGGTCATATGGTAGCTGTATTTTTAGTTTTTTAAGGAACCTCCCTACTGTTCTCTGTAGTGGCTGTATCAGTTTACATTCCCACCAACAGTGCAAGAAGGTTCCCTTTTCTCCACACTGTCTCCAGTATTTATTTTTTGTAGATTTTTTGATGATGGCCATTGTGGCTGCTGTAAGGTGACACCTCATTATCGTTTTGATTTGCATTTCTCTAATAATTAGAGATGTTGAGCATCTTTTCATTTCTATTCTGTGAGGATGTTTTTGGATGAGATTAACGTTTATATCAGTGAACTTAGAGTAAAGCAGATGTGCGTGGGGGGCTCATCTAATCAGCTGGCGGCCTGAATAGAACCCGCCCTGAGCACAGAGGAATTTTGCCAGCAGGCTGGCTTTGGATTCAAATTGCAGCTTTTTCCTGAGTCTCTAGACTGCCAGTGTAGCCCCTCAGATTTTGGACTCACCAATCGTGTGAGCCAATTCCTTAAAATAAATAAATCCTGTTGGTTCTGTTTCTCTGGAGAACCCTGACTAACTCACCTCCCCTAACCAGTTTAAGTTTCTGTGGAGTTTTATATCAACTTACTCTTAACCCCTTGAGTCTGAGGAGAGGGTACAGCACAGCAGGGTCCCACACGACCGTTCTACAGCCATCATCTTCCTCTGTCTTCTCCAGACCCTTCTAAAGTCCAGAAGGTTCTGCCTGCCTGTCTTTCTCCCTCCCTCCCCCCGCCTCCCTTCTTCCTTCCTTCCTTCCTTTCTCTCTTTCTTTCCTCCCTCTTTCCTGAGTATTTAGAAAAATGGCTGCATTTTATATTCTCTCTTCTCTGTGGTAATTATCATTTTTGCTTGAGTTTGCAAGTTTTTGACATGCAGACTATTCTAAAAATCCCATAAAACCCCAGTAAGTACCTGATTATAGGAATTGAAATCCAGGGCTTTCATGACTATTGTCCATATCAAGACAGAAAAAGAGAAAGAAAAAGCAAATGAAAACAAAAATCAGAAACTCAATCCACTCCGTTGTTCTCTGAGAGTGTGTGTGTGTGTGTGTGTGTGTGAGTGTGTGTGTGTGTGTGTGTGTGTGTATGTCGCTGTTTTGGTTTAATGGTAGACAGGAATAGGTCAAAATGAACTAAGGGAATGAAAATTACATTGACTACTTCAAAATATTGTTCCATTACAATTACTATAGGTTGGTTAAGGAAATTCAAAGGGAGAAACATGGAACTTTAGTTTTAAGCACCTTGAAGAATGCTCTTATGTCTGCAGATGACATAAGCAAATATTTGGAAGTATTTGGGAACTATGATTATTGTTATGTGGATACAACAGAAGGAGGGGACAGGATATAAGGCAGCAAAGTACTGTGGAAAAACAATGGACTTTCATCAGACAAAATTAGGTTTAAATGCTGGTTCTAATACTAGTTATGTGCCTTGGACAGGTTGTTTACACAATCTAAGCTTTGATTTTTTTCACATATATAATAGGGATAGTAATATTTGCCTGATAAAGATTTTTTGAAAATTAATTTTTACACATTCTAGTCTTTTAAAAATGTGTTTCAAAATTATACCACATTTCTTCTTTGAGTATTTTATTTCCTTAACAAGGATTAAGATACCTTATTTCCTATAACCATGACCCTTAACTCCTTCCTGCCTCTGCAACCATATTTCACCCCACTTTTACCCCAACCTTCTATGAGTCAGTCATACAGAACACTTTCAGTTCATGAAATCTACTGCATTCTCTCACCTTTGGGTTTTGGTGTAGATTGTGTCCTTTGCCTGAAACTCTCCTTGAACCATCTTAAAGAGATAGCTTAAGGAGCTACCTTAGATAAGGCCGACTTCTCTTCAGATCATCTCAATGTAATGCCATTTCGTTGGGCTGACTTCCCTGACCCCTAATCAAGTCAGCTCCCCAGGATCTACGCTGCCATACTGAACACAACCTTCATAACATCTGACATTATTTGTTGCATGTTTCTCTTCTCTCCAAGTTGCAAACTCCAGCACAGCTGAAATATTTTTGTTTTGTCCACCACTATATCCCTAGGACCTAGTCTCTGACTCTGAATGCTCAATTAACATTTGTTTAATTGAGTAGAAACTTAAAGTGTCTGGTTCAGTGGATGAAATAATTCTTAGCTACATCTTCCCTTCTCTCCCTAATATTTTGAGAAACACATTATATATTGCATTTATAGCAAAAAGATTTAAAACCTTCTACGTTATACTAAGGAATTTGGACATTAAAGCCAAACTATCCTTTCGACAAACAAAATTCTGAGTTTCTGCCCCCAAATTTGTTCCTTTCCCATTTTTCCCTATTGAGATGACAGCACTGTCCCTCTAGCTCAAACCAAGAATCAAGATGTTGTTCTTAATTCTCTCTCTCCCTTGCCTCCTATATGCAACCCATTAACAATTCCTCCGGACTCCACCTCCCAATTCACCATTATTTCCTTTTGGAATCCACTAACACATCTCGATTGTACTAGGGCAATAACCTCCCAACACTGGTCCTGCTAAAAATCCATTTTCTCAAAGCAGTGTTTTAAAATGTAAATCAGGTTTCATGCGGAGAAGATGTCAGGATCTTCTGTCATTCTAAGATAAAACCCAAATGCCTTTTGGTGATTTTTAAGGCCAGTATGAGTTTCAGCATCCTTATCTCCTTCCACCACTCACTCCTGTGGCTCACTCTTTCGAGCCAAGCTGAGCTGGCATTCTTTCTGTCCCCGTACAATCCCATCTGTTGCTGTGCTGTGCCTTTGCACTGGCTATTCACTCTGCCTGGAAATCTCTCTGGCCCACACGCCCAGGGATCTTAGCTCAGTTGTCTGTCATCTTCCCGGGAAGATCTCCAACCATCTGTCTGCATGACCCTCCAGTTGCTCCCTATAGCATCATTCTGTTTTCTTCACTTCCCTACCACTTGGTACTGTCTGAAATTATCTATTTTTGTTGCTTATTTATTTATTTCTTCTTCTTCTTCTTATTTTTTGCGGTATGCGGGCCTCTCACTGTTGTGGCCTCTCCTGTTGCAGAGCACGGGCTCCGGACGTGCAGGCTCAGCGGCCATGGCTCACGGGCCCAGCCGCTCTGCGGCATGTGAGATCTTCCCGGACTGGGGCACGAACCCGCGTCCCCTGCATCGGCAGACGGACTCTCAACCACTGCGCCACCAGGGAAACCCTGTTGCTTATTTATTTTTCTACTTACTCTTACTGAGATATATAACATCCATCAAAGCAGGAATCTTTCTGGATTATTTACTGTTGGAAACTCAGTGCTGGGATTGTAGAAGACATTCAATTTTTGTAGAATGAATTCTTGAAGAAATATACCATTTTTGTAGAAAGATAATTGTGGGAGCAATTTAATTTACAAACTTTTGTTTAGTATCTTTGTATTTGACAAGAGAACTTGAGGACTTGGTAGAAAAAAGAGACATGAACAAAGAAATACTTTATAGAACTGTGCCTTGAAAGATGAATGGAATTGAAGTAGTTAGGGAAGAGGTACATGAACAAGAAACAGGTACAAGATAAACTTGGAAAATGGCAAGTCACCATCTGAGTGTAACTCAGAGCCTGATACATCAGAGGGTGGAGAGGCAAGGTGTCCCTTATTTCTCAGTTATTTTAATCATATTGAGATTATGTCATCCTTGATACTTCTGGAAAAATCTCAAAAGGACTGTTCAATGTTCACAGTAACATTTTACAGATATCTAGTTAAAAAATAACACGACAGGCACTAGGAAACAAAAATAATATGATGGATAAGTCACTGTAGAGGGATGACCAGACCCATAGCACATATAAATGTGGTAACTGCAGCGTACAGATGTGGGTACCATGTTTGCGTGCACAGAGAAGGGGCACTTCTTGGAGACCAGAATCTCCCAGGAAGGCTTAGGCAGAAGTGATATCTTAAGTGGTACTTAAAGGAGAAGGTGACCAAAAGCAACTAGGGATTGCAAGGAGGTCCTGGGTGAAAAGCACAGGGGCAAAGACACACAGGTGCAAAAGTAGGGCACTTTTGAGGATGCTTTCAGCAGTTTGCTTCTCTGGAACACACAGCCTGGGGGTCCTGTGTGATGAGCGGGGAGACTGAACACATACATACGCCCCAGGACACAGACCACCATATGTGTCATGCTAAGATGGCTGGGAAGACGTTGGGAAGCTGCTGAAATTTTAAGCAAGGGTTATATCTGTTCTTTATATTTTTATTAGAGTATAGTTGATTTAGAATGTTGTGTTAGTTTCAGGTGTACAGCAAAGTGATTCATATATATATATATATATATATATATATATATTTATATATGAATGGCAGTGGAGGGATAAGTTAGGACCGTGGTTCTAATTTATCCCTCCTCCACCATTTCCCCTTTAGTAACCATAATTTTTTTCTATGTCTGCGTGTTTCTGTTTGTAAATAAGTTCATTTGTATCTTTTTTTTTTTTAGATTGCGCATATAAGTGATATCATCGTATATTTCTTTCTCTGACTTACTTCACTTAGTATGATAATTTCTAGGTCCATTCATGTTGCTACAAATGGCATTATTTCATTCTTTTTATGGCTGAGTAATATTCCACTGTGTAATGGAATATTCCAAAGATACTTTATCCATTCATCTGTATCATTTTGTGTTAGTATTGTAGATGGATTTGTGGGGAGCAAAGCAGGAGGGTGAAGTTCAGTATCAGAAGTTTATTGGATAGCTGTGTAGAAGAGAATGTTGAAGGTCTGAAATCCGGTAGTGATGGTCAGGATGTACAGAATGGCAATATTTGGGATATAAGCTAGGCAAATTTTGAGACATTATTTTGAGACAGTTTATTTAAGCTCATTAGACTATCTCAATGCTCTCTTGCTATGTGTGGGTTATAGGATTTGGAACACACAGTCAATCTAAGCACATATAAGTCAGCAATCTGAATAAGATTGTTAAAATCGACAAAAATTTTACTGCGGGGATCTGGGATAACTTTTATTTACTATTTCCCATTTAATTTGAATCTATTGCTCATCTTTATAGTAAGGGTTTCAGGAAATGTATTTATATTTGCTTAGAATTGCAACCATTTAGCTCTGTGCCTTTCCCTTTTGGTTATGTTATATATTATAATATGGGACAAAACGACACTTCTATTCTCAATTCACTGATTGAAAAATGAGACCAAAAAGAAAAAAAAAAGCCCCCTGTGTCATTTCTTTGGAGCTATTTACTGGTGGGATTATGGCTCAGACACAAATCCCTAATGTCTGCTCTTCTAGCTCTTCTCAATGGATCAATGTATTAACTTATCTTCTTTCTGAATGTTTTCCCCTAAGTCCCATACATCTGTGAAAAAATACGTTAGGGAAATATTCTTTTTTAATATAGCGTGTTTAGTAAATATAGTACACATGCCTAGTACCTGCTGAAAAATATCTCAAGGTCCTTGTGGAAAAACTGATGAAAACCAGTAATATTATTTTCTTTGCTTACTAAACACAAAGAAGTCTCAGAAAGGAGAAAATTATTTCTCTCTAAATTGATATATATGCTTTTTAATTTTACTCCTGTATACTTTGCTATATGTAAAATTGGTTAAATTTTATGGTTTTTGTTACGATTTGACAGAACAGATACAACTGAGATCACATTATAAGTGAGAATTCATGATATTTTATAACACTAGAATTACCAATTACAAATCAAGCGGTTTATTTGTGAGCTTTTTGAAAGATTTTCAACCTAAAGACAGCCTGTATTGTTAGGTATTTTGGAAAACACCAGTGAAGTATATACTTCGCTTTTAAAAAAGATGATTTTGGCATTTTACTTATTCTTTCATTTGAGAGGAAATCTCACCAAAAAGATGTCTTTTTATGTTCACTGTGTTATTTATTTTCTGTTATGAATATACTCAGGTTACTTTTCATGTAGTGTATAGATTCAAAGATAAATCATCTGGTTCCAGGTTCCTCAAACAAAGAAGTAGTGGGTACTTGTGACAAGTGACAGTAGGATTGAGAGATGTTGCCTGTTCAGTTAACAAGTATTCATCATGCGCACCAGGTACCATTTCTTTTCATCTCCAGTGACACATAGCTTCTTACAAGGAAGATTTTATGCTAGGATAATTTTTCTGCTTGACCCATGTTACCTGTTATTTTCTTCACACATCAGAATGGTGAATATTAACTAGGACAGCAGCTTTCTAGAGCATTTATCTATCAATTATCTTTTTTCTCTCACTCATTCTCTTCTTTTTCTTTTTTTTAATGTTTATTTGGTTGCACTGGGTGTTAGTTGTGGCAAGTGGGCTCCTTAGTTGCGACAAATTGGCTCCTTGGTTGCGGCAGGCTGGCTCCTTAGTTGTGGCAGGTGGACTCAGTTGCATCTTGTGGGCTCCTTAGTTGTGGCATGGGAACTCTTATTTGCGGCATGAGTGTGGGATCTAGTTCCCTGACCAGGGATCAAACCAGGGCCCCCTGCATTGGGAGCTCAGAGTCTTAACCACTGCACCACCAGGGAAGTCCTGTTCTTTTTCTTTTCTTAAATTCTTTCCTATAGAGGGAAAGACACTACAATCCAATTAATACTTCTTGCTCTTGTTTTCAAGTAGAATAAGCTCAGTGATAAAAAAGAAAAATATAGAAAGAAACAAATTTACAATGAAAATAATGTTAAAAAGATAAAACAAATTACAATGAACTTATTGCTAAAGCAAATCTTATGTACTTTTTTGGGAAAAGAATATTGTGCTTTATACCTGATTTTATATTTTAAGCCTAAAGAAACTTAATATACTTTTTATTTTCATAATATGTTGCAAATTATTTAAATGATGCAAAATCATTGTCCAGAACCAATGAAGCATCCTCATGGACATTACGCATATATCTACTTTAGCAAAAAAAGTGTGGAAAAGAGATATCCTCAGAGAGTAATAATAAATAACAGTAATTGATAGTAATAATAACAGCAATTAAACACTATGATCTAACTAACTCAGGGCATCATCAGTGATACCTTTATCAGTCAAGGTATTTATCAATGTATTGATTGTTGGAAAATTGCAGCAGCACAACTAGATTCTAGTTGAATTTTCAGCACCGACTGATGTTTTTTATTGTTATTGGAGACCTCAATAAATTCTAGTCATAAACCAGTTTTAGTTGTTAATATCAGATTTCAGTAGTCCCTAATAACTCACTTAAGTTACACCATGTATAAAAATAAAAGTCTACAGCATGTCAGTAAAACTCAAAAAAAGATTTATAATTTTTGATTAATTCCAAACCCAGTAAGACTTTATGTATTTGAAGTGTCGCTGGTCTACATTCAACTTTATTGCTGGTCTCCATGGTCTGTCAGGTCCGTTTTAGTTCTGAAATTCTCTAGTTCTTTCAATGATGAAAATGAGACCATGCGCATTTGAATTCTAGATCCTGGGCACAGGACAGAGAGTTGAAGAATAGGATGAGGGTACAGACTGTGTAATCCAGGGTCCCTTGTGCTACACAATGGGAAAGTAACTTTCTGTTTCTATTTGACTTGGAAGTTGTTGGAATAAAAATTTTGGAGATCTTGAGGTATATACTTTACTTAGTTTCACTATATTTTACCTCATAAGTCTGTTTAAAATATTTTTAATATCCTAAATATGTCATTTCCATGAAAACATTAATATAAAAAGTCGATTTCACTTTTTAAATTCTTCATTATTTTCTTAATAGTAGCATAAGAAACCTGAGATTTTAACACTTAAAATTATATTTGGAAAAACACTTTCCTTTTATTCATTCAGTAAACATATGCTTGTTACATGAAAAAGAAGTGGTTAGATATTGATGGAGGCGTGGTTACAAAGATTAGTAAACAATGAATCATGTCCTCAACCAACTTAGAATGAATGGAGTGCTGCAGGGAAAATACGTTTTCTTTTCACAGTCAGCAAAGTTTTCACACCTTTTAGCAAAGGTGTGTACATTGGTGAGTTGGAGTTTAGTATAACATAATTCATTTTAGAGTTTATGAAATACTAAAATTTTGAATTTTACTATGTGATATCAAATGGTTAAAACCATGCTTCTCTTCTTTCGTATGGAAATCCATTAAATACTCATAGAACCCGGCCTTAACATTTTGATGTTAGTCAAGAGTATCGTGCTAAATTTTGCTGTGGAATGACAGCATATAATTAAGAGATGGAGACAGTGAGTATGAAAAGATAATTAACTGCAAGATTTGACAGACACCAGGTAATTAAAAATTAAAATGAAAATAGTTCTTTTCAAAAAACTGAATTAAGTTTTATTTCATGTTATGATACCAAGAAAAATGGAAGGGGATATTTCCCATTAGAGAGATTTGTTCATCCATCACGGCAGTTCTCACATTTTGCTCCCAGTGAAGTCATAATGCACTTCCCACCTGCAGAGCCCTTAATCTGTTTCTGAAAGCAATTTTAGAAATTAGAATACTGTGGCATTAAAGTTTAATACTTTGTTGGCACCATGGGCAGAAACTGCTAGATGAAGAAAAAATACCAAATTGATACTAAAATTATGTTTCTTGCCCTTTACTCTTTTCACAAAGAAATGGAACTTGTGTGTAATATAGTCATGAGGACAAACAGTTTATGACTCACTCATCAGCTAAACCTTGTTATGTCTTGAACTCAGTTTCCTGATGTTTTTATTTTGTTGATGATTCTGTTTGATTTCACCTATTTTTGAAAGAGACAACTCATCCTTGTGAATCACCACGATCACCAGGATCTTTAAAACGGGTTTTGGGGACTTCCCTGGTGGCGCGGTGGTTGAGAGCCCGTCTGCCGATGCAGGGGACACGGGTTCGTGCCCCGGTCCGGGAAGATCCCACATGCCGCAGAGTGGCTGGGCCCGTGAGCCATGGCCGCTGAGCCTGCTCGTCCGGAGCCTGTGCTCCGCAGCGGGAGAGGCCGCAACAGTGAGAGGCCCGCGTACCGCAAGAAAAAAAAACAAAAACAACAAAAACGGGTTTTGGTCTAGAAATCTTTAGACCGTTAAAGACACTGATTTAGAACTCTTAACCACAGAAATCAAATTTCTTGGGGTATTTGACCAAGAGCCAGCTGCTTCTTAAAGACAGACTTGTTTACTGTAAGGCTCTCGGTTTGAGATTATCCGAGGAACTGGACTCCTGGCCTGAATGTTACAGATCTCCCTAGAGGACTCTAGTTGACAGGGGCTGGAAGATTCGTGGTAGCATTTATTCATTCACCAAATGTTTATTGAATGCTTATGATGTGATGATTATTATTATAGCATTGAAGGTGAAATAATAACAGATGTGGTATCTGCCCCCAGAGAACATCCGTGAGACGTCCATATGATGTTCAAAGTGAACAGGATTAAGTAAAAATGTAGAAAGTGAATATGTGTCTATCAGTGAGTGTGATTGTAGCTATTTCAAAGAAACCCATTTAAATATAGGGCAAATAGGAAGTACAATTACTACTATAAAAAGTTGGACAGTATTGGTTTAAAACAATCCATTTACCTCATGTCTCTAACATATTACTTATCATAAAACTTTACCAAGTAGTGATTTTCAGAACAAGTACAAAATCACATTTCCAGTATAAATTTGATTAATTTTGCAATTGTTTGTAGAGAAGGGGCAAACCTCCGTTGATGTAACGAGGCAGGTGACAACAGCCCAAATGATTTAGTCATTGCTCAAAACTGCACTTCTCAAAACAGAAAATATGAATAAATGACACTATTTCCAAGAAATTTGTAGAAACAATTGCAAAGGTAATTCCAAATATTGTACTCAGAGAAAAAGTGGAACAAGTTAGCAAAATATCTTTGTTACATGACACTGCTTAGTGCCATGCTGTACTAATTGTGTACATTGTAGAAAAGTAATTACTTTTTAACTTGTATTATAACAGACATTTGATTTTATAGCTGGATTTATCAGTTGATGTGCAGATTATGAATCAGTTCTGGGCAGGTTTCCAGAGTATGAGGGAGAAGTGTTCAGTGGTGATTCAGCCCTGCCTATGTGAGGATTAAGAAAGGACATATTTACTTTGAGAGGATTTTGCGCTGAATTTTGGTTATATTGCATATTACAGGAAATAATGAAAATTCTTACTGTGATCCAGTTATTACCACGAAATATTATTCTTTTCAGTATGCTAAGAGACCATGTGACTTTGCTTGTCTACTCTGAGGTCAGCTGACCATTGAGGGTAAAGACAATTTCTCAAATGTTTGAAAAGAAACAAACAAACTTCAAACATTAAAACAATTGCTTCTTGATAGCAAAAACACAAGTAAAGAGAAGTTCTGTGATTTCAAGGGACATGTCCTAAGTTCACTGTCTTAGTAATGTATCTGAAGCCCTTCAAAGCGTAAACCTATTGCATCAAGACCTAATGAGAAAGATTTCTTATCATGTTGATATGATATCAGGATTTCATATGAAGAAGAAACTCAATAATCAAGAATTGGACACTCTCCTGACCTCTTCCTAAAAATTTTTCTTTCGAGAAAGTATTTTTTATATATGTTTGGGCATATGTAAGAGCCACAATGAAATGTAGCAAAAGCATAGGGAAATTATTTCCAGGGCTGTCAGCAGTCAAAAATCAGATATGAATTCCATACACAGCCCTTTCTCCTACAAGAAAACCTTCAGCCTTCTGGTTTTGAATGTGCCTTGTTCACTGACTTTGCATCTGAAGGAGTGCTACAAATGACCCTCAGTGAGAAAACACTCACAATTTCTAGGTGTTTCCAAACTCAATCTGGGTATTCGGAAGGGCTCTATAGTGCCAGAAATGACTACTACTTAGAGTAATTTCTGTTAGGAAATGAGATTTTCTAATCTGTGGAATTAAAGGGAAAAGATGTGGAAGCTGACAGGAGGTACAAGCTCGGTGCTGTTGAGAAGGTTGAAAATATCTTCCTTGGTGAACATGATTATACACAGTACAACTCCTATCATCATATGAAACGACTGTGACAGTCGTTGCGAAAGATTATGCTTTACTTTGTATTGCTGAGCATGGTATTAATTTCTTTTAATTCACCTACAGTTGTGACCCACATTGCCAAGCGCTCAGCAGGTCCTGACATCAGCACTGTTGCAGATGCTGGGCTGACCTCCCGGGCTCCGTTGATGTAACCAGGCAGGTGACAACAGCCCAAATGATTTAGTCGGTTTATTCGTCTCAGCACAGTAGGCGGCGTGAGCTCCACGTTCACGTTCATGTCAGTCGCCGAGGTGGAGGGGTTGAGTAGATGGGTGTGTGTCACAGGGAGAAGCTCAGGAAATCCCTGAGTCGTTAGGGGACTGCTGCGTAGCCTGCTGGTCTTCCATTCCAGGGAGAGACATGATCCAGCCACCCTCTGACGCAGGCGACACACTTTCTGTATCACCCTGGAATATCCCCGGGAGAGCCGGGGAGTTTCACTCGAGTCCCCTCCTACAGAAGCAGATCTGTCCCTGCCCCACAGCTGCATTGCAGATGTCCTCGGACAGAACTGTCAAAGCCCTCTGCTCAGGTGTGCAGAAACACCAGATCCATGGTGACTATCTCCGTGCACAGGTGCATCCACTGCCCTTAAATGGTGCACAGACGCTGAGGGTCTGAGCAAGATTCGATTATAACGTGGATTTGCCCTCAAATGAGGATCGCTTCAGTCATAGTTTAAGGCTATTTGAAAACATTTCAAGTCATATTATTTTTGGTGAGAACTTCATATATATTGATTTACAAACATGAAAGCAACTCTGACACACTTAGACACTCTAGATCTGGGCCAAAGCCTTTGGATTAACCTCCACCTGCCCCACTGGTATTGAGATTAAGGCACGTACCTGCAAGGCCCTGTCCACAGGTAGCAAACTGAGGACTATCTCTTGTATTATAAAGAAACCGGTAACACCTAATTACATGGGAGGAGAGAAGAATGAACTCTTCTGAGATCTTTAATTGAGCTAAAACCTAAGAATACTTGAGTAATTCAGCTTTGCCCTGAGGCTTTTACTCGTGTGAGACCCTCACTACTAAGAAAGTGTATAAAGACATAGATCTAAGCAGATTGTAGGTTTATTTATTTATTATTTTTTTGGTTTTTAAATTTTTTTATTGAAGTATGGTTAATTTACAATGTCATGTTAACTTCAGGTGTGCACCACAGTGATTCAATTATATATATATATTTATATATATATGCACATGTATATTCTTTTTCAGATTTTTTTCTATTATAGGTTATTACAAAATATTGAGTATAGTTCCCTGTGATATACAGTAGATCCTTGTTGGCAATCTATTGTGTATATATTAATCCCAATCTCCTAATTTACCCCTCCCTCACCTTCCCCCTTTGGTAACCATAAGTTTGTTTTCTATGTCTGTCTGTTTCTGTTTTGTAAATAAGTTCATTTGCATCTTTTTTTTCTTTTCTTTTTTTAGATTCCACATATAAGTGATGTCATATGATACTTGTCTTTCTCTGTTTGGCTTACTTCACTCAGTATGACAATCTCTAGGTCCATCCGTGTTACTGCAAATGGCATTATTTTGTTCTTTTTCATGGCTGAGTAATATTCCATTGTATATATGTACCACATGTTCTGTATCCATTCCTCTGTTGATGGACATTTAGGCTGCTTCCATGTCCTGGATATTGTAAATAGTGCATAGTTTTTAATTAGAAGTTGGGAGAGCTCTTTCTCTTCTCAGATTATACCATTTCCTCTCTGAAGAGGATGTGATGGTAGCAGTAGATAATAAGAAATGCTCCCTTCCAAATAAGAGCCCAGGATATGGACTGGTCCACAGAGTGATCACTGCTTGAATGACAGCTGGTGGAAAGAAGTTAGGAGCGAAGTTTCTGTTCTCAGAATTTGACACAACTGGGTCACATAGAGCTTGGCTAACAATGATACACATTCTATTAGGTTGATAGGTTTTTAAAGGGAGAGCTGTATACTAATATAACAATTGATTGAGGCAATTTTCCTATCCTTGAAGATATCCTGAACACTGTGGGGCTTTAGGATTGCCCCATGTTTCCAAAGGTTATTGAAACCAGAAATCAGTGCTTGTCCTATTAAACCCTCAGCTAACATAACAGACTGTTGCAAGGAAATTTAGACAGTGTCCTGAAAAGTTTTTTGTAACTAGTTCTATCTCCCACAATATAAAAGGAGTTTTAGTGGTTTGTTTGGTTTTTTTTCCTGGAAAGTAAATGACCTATTTTTATAAATCATCTGGGTATAGTCTCATTTCAATGAGGAAATAAAGGTTTTGTTGTTGAATCTCCCCAGAGTTTACAGCAAAGGTTTGCTCTTCCTTTAAAGGAACTGAGTCTCAGATGACATGAAGACCAGCAGGAAATTTAATTGTTGAAATATATTGCTTTTCAACAGTCCTTATGCATCTAAGTACTTAATGTTGCTTCAAAGTGTAGATGATTCTATAATAAAATCTGTTGCATTAATACATGGTAACATTGGATAAGAACCTTTTTGCTGTGTGCAGAACTTAGAGATTGATTAACCTTGCAAATAAATTTTCCTAACAAAGTTATTGAATGTACTAATTGCAGTATTTTTGTCATTGAAATAAAAGCAAAATTCAATAAAAATAAGCAGTCACCTAAATGACTTATGTGTGCCATATGTTTATCACCAAATGTCAGCGTTAGAGCCTTGGTCAAAACTAATTTTGTATGCTAATACAACATAAAGCTAGTCCAAACAGAAACAAGCCTCAGAGTAGGAGTTTATGTGGTATTTTTTTCCACATTTTTACCACCCATCCTGAGTAGCTAAATATAAATTCTAAAGAATTTTACGAGGGCGATGAAATGGTTTGTTTAGAATTTTATACTGTTTAATACAATTTTTTAAATTTTTGTTTCGTTTTTTAATTTTATATTTTAATTTAAAAATGTGGTAAAATACACATAACATAAAATTTACTGTCTTAACCATTTTTGTGTATACAGTTCAGGGGCATTAAGTACTCTGACTTGCTCTGATGTCTTTACCACCATCCATGCACAGAATACTTTTCATCTTGCGATACCAATATTTTTATACAGCACACTCCATGCAGGTTTCGGTGTTAGTGTCCAGCTCAAAATTGCTAAGAACTTAGGCTAATCTGAGATCAAGAGAACAGTTGTTCTAATCAGGCTCAGTTCCCTCTGTGTACCAAATGGTCAGCTCCACATTGAAGTCCACTGTTGCTTCGGGGGCCATTCCACCAAGGGAGTTAATGTTTGATGATGTCCTTGCTTAAGTGTATCATCCTCTACTGAGTTTTCATCAACTAGCTTCTAGGCAAGGTTCTGCTTCTGTTGATAGGCTGCTGCTCAGCATTTGCGAGATTTTTTTTTTTTAATTTTTATTGGAGTATAGTTGATTTACAATCTTGTGTTAGTTTCAGGTGTACAGAAAAGTGAATCAGTTACACATACACATATATCCTCTTGTCCTTTTCTTCTGGATTATTTTCCCATATAGGTCATTACAGAGTATTGAGTAGAGGTGAGACTCTTCATTTCTGGCTGAGTCAGCATTTTCAGTGCAGCCCGTAACCTTCTGTGAATATAACAAGGGATGTGTAACTTTGGGTAGAAAGGGTTACTATCTCTTTGTTATGGAGGCTAAAAGTGGATTCCCAGTCATCCAGTAGTGAAGATGGAAAACCTAAATGAGGTGTGTAGTGAAGGCGTATAAATAATATTCACTAGAGATATTACTTTCTGAGCTTATTTCAAATCAAATCTTACAAGTTGATACCTACAATCTGTGGGTGGTGGGGAGAGAATATAAAAAATAATAAGATTAGCTAGAGTGAATTGCAGGGGCAGGAACCAGGATGTGAGGTGAGGTTTTCAACATTCAGTGATGAGTACTCTTTAACTTTTTAGTCTTTGAACCCTGAAATCATATCACCTATTAAAATTCAGTAATACAACAGTTAGAGAAAGGAAAATGTTTAAAGTTTTAAAAATATAAAATATGAGGAAAGTATAAGAAGTGGGGCGAGTTTATAACAGGCAGAGGGAAGGTAAAGGTAAATTGGCAACAGTCTTCGGGCTTAAATGCTTTGACTCAAAAATGAGGGATTTAGGCCTTGATCTCTTGGTTACTTCAAATTCTGAGACCGTATCATTTGACATGAAGGGTTTTTATAAAGTTTTATATCCAAATATTTTCTTTTCCACAAAGAAGAGCTCAAAGCAATGTGGGCTTCAATTTTCAAAGGAAAGGTACGATGTTAGATTTGGGAGAATTTCAAATTATCCATTTCTGAAAAAACAGGCCAACTTACGTGTGTCGGACATTTCCAGGTAGTTGACTTTGAGACCTCCCTTTTTGTTTTATTTAAAATTAATTAATTTAATTTTAAATGATAGATACAATTGTTGTACAACCTCTAGCAGTGTAAAAGTGTATAAAGTTAGGAAAAAATGACTCCTACTTCTTCAGTCCTACTCTGCAAGGGTAGTTATGGTATTGTAACTGCTTATTATTGCACATACATCAGGCATTTTTATAAATCTACATGCATGTAGTAAAAGTGTGTGTATTACATATGAAAGAAAGAAAAGAGAGAAAGAGAAAGAAAGAAAGAAAGAAAGAAAGAAAAAGAAAGGGAAGTAGGAAGGAAGGAAAGAAAGGAGGGAGGGAGGGAAAGAAAGGTTTTCTTTGTTAAAGAAATGAGCTTACATCATCTCAAGTTGCTTTTTTTACTTACAAATGTGGCTTATTTAATCTTCCTGATACCTTTACATCTACCTCAGAAGATACGTTCTATATGACTTTTGCTTTTTGAGATATATTTTTGTATTATTTGTTTCTTAAGGTGCTCAATTTTGTTTTTGAAAATATTATATGGGAACATTAGTAGGATATACAATTGGCTATATGTCTGTTGGTCAAATATATTCACTGTATTTTGCAATCGTCTCTACATTATCCTTCCTTTATTCATCTTATTAACCTGTGGTCGTCTCCCTCTGCACAATGCCCTCCAGGGAAGTGCACTAGAGGCACACTGACTTGGTGTAAATTTTAAAGTCTTTGTGATTGCCTTCTTAGAGTCGTGTAGCTATTAATCATTTCATTGTCAATGAAACATCTATCTGTGGATTTTGTTCTTAGTTCATTTTAATAAGTTTCTGAGAAAAGAAGAGAAAATATACCTGAAGTGTAGGTTGGCAAATGATTAATTCTGTTTACATTCAGGGAATTTGTAACGTGATACTAAAAATAGAATTTCAAGAAGCTGTGACATAGTTCTTAGCAAAAAATACGTTAACTTGACACAGAACTTAAAAATAATATTAGTTGTGCTGCAGCAATTTGTAAACAAGTTGACATATCTAAAGAACACAGTCTATTTAATTATAGAACATCTTTGAGTTGGGACCATATTGTCATGTTCTAAGCAGTACTTAGGTCATCTATTTGACGGTACTAAAAATATAATCACCTTCCCAAAGAAGCATCATAATTTCACACTGTTCATTTTAGAAAATTCATCAAAAAACTGTGGTGGAAATAAATAACTTGGAAGTGATTTTGTTTTACAAGACTTAGAATTATGATGCCTCTTCTGTGTCCTCAAATTTGAGTCCTTTCTTTGGCCATCTAATCCGTCCTACCGTGGAATTTGTTGTAGTTCTTGCATGTAGTTGACATAATTTATACTTATCAGGCCTTAGTATGTGCCAGAAATTAGGCGTAGAAGTAGAGATAAAATTATGAACGAAAAGTAGGTATACAACCTCTGCCTTCATGGAGCTTACAGTCTGGTAAAGTAGATTTACGTTCATCAAATAATCTCACACACATCGTATATGTATATAATTAATATATGTATATATCTTATATTCCTCACTATATGTGTGTGCGAGTGTGTGTGTGTGCGCGCGTGCATGTGTGATATACACATAAATGTTTATGCAAAAGTGATACAAAAGATACATAGGACTATGCTGGGAGCTAAAATTGAAGGTTGAGTAGGAGTTACCCAGTCAGTGAAGGAGGCTCATGTATTCTAGCAGAGGAAGTACCCCAGCAAATGCTTTGAGGAGGAGAAAAATTGGTGGTGCTGAGGAGCTGAGGAAGGCTTAGGGGGCTGACGTGGGAGAGGCGAAAGGGACCCAGCACTCTGGGGAGCTTGCAGACCGTACTAAGGTTTTGCTTTTGTCCTAAGAGCAATAAGAGTCTAGTAAAGGATTTTAAGCAAGGAAATGAGGTGATGAGGATTTTAGTTTGAGAAGCTTTCTCTGGCTACAGAAATGAAAGTAAGTTTTAGGGGAGGCAAGTGGTACCTAGAAGGGATGCAAGTAGCATGGTTCAGGTGAGAGCTGGCAGGTTGGACTAGAGCAGTGGGACTACAGATGGTAGGTGGACATTGCACTTCGAATGGCATTCATCCCTTAAATACTAAGTTCTACATTAATCTAAATTTAGTTACTTCCTAATTAATTACTTACTAAGTCTTGCTTACAAAACAGTAAGATTTAGAGTGACTTGTAAGAGACTTAGTAATCTAACTTGTTCCTGAGGTGCAGGTAGATTTAGGATACCTGCACACATATTTGCTATCTTAATGTAAATAAAAAGTTCATTATCTGCTTAAAGATGTATATCACCACTGTCTCTTCTGCTACATAAGCCTCCTTATAAAGTAAAGGAGCTTCAAGGCAGTTACCATATTTTCATTTTTTAGAAAATTTATTCTGTTGACATATAGTTGATTTCCAATGTTGTGTTAATTTCTACTGTACAGCAAAGTGATTCAGTTATATATATATATAACTGAATTCTGATTCATATTCTTTTCCATTATGGATTATCACAGGATAGTGAATATAGTTCCCTATACTATACAGTAAGACCTTGTTGTTTATCCATCCTATGTATAACAGTTTACATCTGCTAATCCCAAACTCCCAATCCATCCTTCCTCCACCCCCTCCACCTTGGCAACCACAAGTCTCTGTCTGTGAATCTGTTTCTCTTTCATTGATAGGTTCATTTGTATGATAATTTAGGTTCCACATATAAGTGATAGCATATGGTATTTGTCTTTCTCTGTCTGACTTAATTCATTTAGTATGATAATCTCTAGGTCCATCCATGTTGCTGCCAATGGCATTATTTCATTCTTTTTATGGCTGAGTAATATTCTGTTGTGCATATATACCACATCTTCTTTATCCATTCATCTGTTGATGGGCATTTAGGTTGCTTCCATGTCTTGGCTCTTGTAAATAGTGCTGCTATGAACATTGGGGTGCATGTGTCTTTTTGAATTAGAGTTTTGTCTGGATATATGCCCAGGAGTGGGATTGTAGTATCATATGGCAGGCGGATACCATATTTTAACAAAACTTACACCTCAAAATATTTTGTTGTTACCAAGCGCTATATAATTTTCATGGTCAATGTGACTTTGAATTATAATTTAAAAAGTATTAGATGTGGAGTGGGTTCAAGATAGCAGAGTAGAAGGAAGTGCACTCGCTCCCTCTGGCAAGAGCACCAGAATCACAACTAACTGCTGAACAATCATCGACAGGAAGACACTGGAACTCACCAAAAAATATACACCACATCCACAGACAAAGGAGAAGCCACAGTGAGATGGTAGGAGGGACACAATCACAACAAAATCAAATCCCATAACAGTTGGGTGGGTGACCCACAAACTGGAGAACAATTACACTACACAAGTCCACCCACTGGAGTGAAGGTTCTGAGCCACACATCAGGATTCCCAACCAGGGGGTCTGGCAACGGAAGGAGGAATACCCAGAGAATCAGACTTTGAAGGCTACTGGGATTTCATTGCAGGATTTCGACAGGACTGGGGGAAACAGAGACTCCACTCTTGGAGGGCACACACAAAGTAGTGTGTGCACTGGGACCCGGGGGAAGGAGCAGTGACCCCACAGGAGACTGAACCAGACCTACCTGCTAGTGTTGGAGGGTCTCCTGCAGAGGCAGGGGGTGGCTGTGGCTCACCATGAGGACAAGAACACTGGCAGCAGAAGTTCTGGGAGGTACTCCTTGGCGTGAGCCCTCCTGGAGTCCACCACTAGCCCCACCAAAGAGCCCAGGTAGGCTCCAGTGTTGGGTTGCCTCAGGCCAAACAATCAACAAGGAGGGAACCAGTCCCACCCATCAGTAGACAAGTGCATTAAAGTTTTCCTGAGCTCTGCCCACCAGAGCAACAGCCAGCTCTACCCAACACCAGTCCCTCCCATCAGGAAGCTTGCACAAGCCTCTTAGATAGCCTCATCCACCAGTGGGCAGACAGCAGAAGCAAGACGAACTACAATCCTGCAGCCAGTGGAATGAAAACCACATTCACAGAAAGATAGACAAAATGAAAAGGTAGAGGACTATGTAGCAGTTGAAGGAACAAGATAAAACCCCAGAAAAACAACTACATGAAGTGGAGATAGGCAACCTTCCAAAAAAAGAATTCAGAACAATGATAGTGAAGATGATCCAGGACCTTGGAAAAAGAATGGAGGCAAGATCAAGAAGATGCAAGAAACGTTTAACAAAGATCTAGAAGAATTAAAGAACAAACAGAGATGAACAATACAATAAATGAAGTGAAAAGTATACTAGAAGAAATCAATAGCAGAATTACTGAGGCAGAAGAATGGATAAGTGACATGGAAGACAGAATGGTGGAAATGGAAATCACTGCCATGGAACAGAATAAAGAAAAAAGAGTGAAAAAAAAGCGAACACAGCCTAAGAGACCTCTGGGGCAACATTAAATGCACCAACATTCACATTATAGGGGTCCTAGAAGGAGAAGAGAGAAAGAACCCCAAAAAATATTTGAAGAGATTATAGTTGAAAACTTCCCTAACATGGGAAAGGAAATAGCCACCCAAGTCCAGGAAGCACAGAGAGACCCAGGAAGGATAAACCCAAGGAGAAACATGCCAAGACACATAGTAATCAAATTGACAAAAATTAAAAATTATTAAAAGCCCAAGTGAAAAATGACAAATAACATACAAGGGAACTCCCATAAAGTTAACAGCTGATTTCTCAGCAGAAACTCTACAAGCCAGAAGGGAGTGGCACTGTATATTTAAAATGATGAAAGAAAAGAACCTACAACGAAGATGGCTCTACCCGGCAAGGATTTCATTCAGATTCAACGGAGAAATCAAAAGCTTTACAGACAAGCAAAAGCTAAGAGAATTCAGCACCACCAAAACAACTCTACAATAAATGCTAAAAGAATTTCTCTAAGTGGGAAACACAAGAGAAGAAAAGCACTAACAAAAACAAATCCAAAACAATTAAGAAAATGGTCATAGGAACATACATATTGATAATTACTTTAAATGTGAAAGGATTAAATGCTCCAACCAAAAGACACAGGCTCGCTGAATGGATACCCAAACAAGACCTGTATATATGCTGTCTACGAGAGACCCACTTCAGACCTAGGGACAGATACAGACTAAAAGTGAGGGGGTGGAAAAAGATATTCCATGCAAATGGCAATCAAAAGAAAGCTGGAGTAGCAATGCTCATATCAGATAAAATAGACCTTAAAATAAAGAATGTTACAAGAGACAAGGAAGGACACTACATAATCAAGGGATCAATCCAAGAAGAAGATATAACAATTATAAATATATATGCACCCAATATAGGAGTATCTCAATACATAAGGCAACTGCTAACAGCTATAGAAGAGGAAATCAACAGTAACACAATAATAGTGGGGACGTTAGCACCACCTTACACCAATGGACAGATCATCCAGACAGAAAATTAATAAGCAAACACAAGCTTTAGATGACACAATAGATGAGATAGATTTAATTGATATTTATTCGATATTCCATCTGAAAACAGCAGATTACACTTTCTTTTCAAGTGCACATGGAGCGTTCTCCAGGATAGATCACATCTTGGGTCGCAAATCAAGCCTGAGTAAATTTAAGAAAATTGAAATCATATCAAGCATCTTTTCAGAACACAACACTATGAGATTAGAAATAAATTATCAGGCGAAAAAACATAGAAAGCACAAACACATGTAGGCTAAACAATACGTTACTAAATAACAAACAGATCATTGAAGAAATCAAAGAGGAAATCAAAAAATACCTAGAGACAAATGAAAACGAAAACACGACAATCCAAAACCTATGGGTTGCAGCAGCAACAGTTCTAAGAGGAAAGTTTATAGCAATAAAATCCTACCTCAACAAACAAGAAAAATCTTAAATAAACAATCTAACCTTACACCTAAAGGACCTGGAGAAAGAAGAATTAGAAAATATAAACAGACCAATCACAAGTAATGAAATTGAAACTGTGATTAAAAATCTTCCAACAAACAAAAGTCCAGGACCAGGTGGCTTCACAGGTGAATTCTATCAATCATTTGGAGAAAAGCTAACACCCATCCTTCTCAAACTCTTCCAAAAATTGCAGAGGAAGGAACACTCCCAAACTTATTCTACGAGGCCACCATCACCCTGATACCGAAACCAGACAAGGATACTACAAAAAAAGAAAATTACAGACCAATATCACTGGTGAATATAGATGCAAAAATTCTCAACAAAATACTAGCAAACAGAATCCAACAACACATTAAAAGGGTATACAGTATGATCAAGTGGGATTTATCTCAGGGATGCAAGGATTCTTCAATATTCGCAAATCAATCAATGTGATACTCCATATTAACAAATTGAAGAATAAAAAAATATGATCATCTCAATAAATGCAGGAAAAGCTTTGGACAAAATTCAACACCCTTTTATGATAAAAACTCTCCAGAAAGTGGGCCTACAGGGAACCTACCTCAACATAATAAAGGCCATATATGACAAACCCACAGCAAACATCATTCTCAATGGTGAAAAACTGAAAGCATTTATTCTAAGATCAGGAATAAGACAAGGATGTCCAGTCTCACCACTATTATTCAACATAGATTTGGAAGTTCTAGCCACGGCAATCAGAGAAGAAAAAGAAATAAAAGGTATACAAAATTGGAAAAGAAGAAGTAAAACTGTCACTGTTTGCAGATGACATCATACTATACATAGGGAACCCTAAAGATGCCACCAGAAAAGTACTAGAGCTAATCAATGAATTTGGTAAAGTTGCAGGATACAAAATCAGTGCACAGAAATCTCTTGCATTCTTATACACTAACATTGAAAGATCAGAAAGAGAAATTATAGAAACAATCACATTCACCATTGCAACAAAAAGAATAAAATACCTAGGAATAAACTTACCTAAGGAGGTAAAAGACCTGTACCCAGAAAACTGTTAGACACTGATGAAAGAAATCAAAGATGACACAAATAGATTGAGAGATATACCATGTTCTTGGATTGGAAGAATCAATATTGTGAAAATGACTCTACTACCCAAAGCAATCTACAGATTCAATGCAATCCCCATCAAATTACCAATGGCATTTTTTACAGAACTGGAACAAAAAGTCTTGAAATTTGTATGGAGACACAAAAGACCCCGAGCAGCCAAAGCATTCTTAAGTGAAAACAGAGCTGGAGGAATCAGACTCCCTGACTTCAGACTATACTACAAAGCTATAGTAATCAAGACAACATGGTACTGGCACAAAAACAGAAATATAGATCAATGGAACATGATAGAAAGCACAGAGATAAACCCATGTCCTATAGTCAACTAATCTATGACAAAAGAGGCAAGGATATACAATGGAGAAAAGACAGTCTCTTCAATAAGTGTTGCTGGGAAAACTGGACAGCTACATGTAAAAGAATGAAATTAGAACATTCCCTAACACTTTACACAAAAATAAACTCAAAATGGATTAGAGACCTAAATGTGAGGCCAGACACTATAAAACTCTTAGAGGAAAACATACGAAGGACACTCTTTGACATAAATCACAGCAAGATCTTTTTTGACCCACCTCCTAGAGTAATGGAAATAAAAACAAAAATTAAAAAAACGGGACCTAAGGAAACTTAAAAGCTTTTGCACAGCAGAGGAAACTATAAACAACATGAAAAAGACAATTCTCAGAATGGGAGAAAATATTTGCAAATGAATCAATGGACAAAGGATTAATCTCCAAAATTAATCTTCATGGAGCTCAATATTAAAAAAACAACCCAATCCAAAAATGGGCAGAAGGCCTAAATGAACATTTCTCCAAGGAAGACATACAGATGGCCAAGAAGCACGTGAAAAGCTGCTCAACGTCACTCATTATTAGAAAATGCAACTCAAAACTACAATGAGGTATCACCTGACACTTGATGGAATGGGCATCATCAGAAAATCTACAAGCAGCAACTGCTGGAGAGGGTGTGGAGAAAAGGGAACCCTCTTGCACTGTTGGTGGGAATGTAAATTGATAGAGCCACTATGGAGAACAGTATGGAGGTTTCTTAAAAAACTAAAAATAGAATTACCATATGACCCATAAAACCCACTACTGGGCATATCCCCTGAGAAAACCATAATTTAAAAAGACACATATACCCCAATGTTCACTACAGCACTATTTACAATACCCAGGTCATGGAAGCAACCTAAATGCCCATCGACAGATGAATGGATAAAGAAGATATTGTACATGTATACAATGGCATATTACTGAGCCATAAAAAGGAATGAAACTGGGTCATTTGTAGAGACGTTGATGGACCTAGAGACTGGCATCCAGTGTGAAGTAAGTCAGAAAGAGAAAAACAAATATCGTATATTAACACATATATGTGGAATCTAGAAAAATGGTAAAGATGAACGGGTTTGTAAGGCAGAAATAGAGACGCATATGTAGGGAACAAACGTATGGACACCAAGGGGGGAAAGCGGAGGGGGTCAGGATGAATTGGGAGATTGGTATTGACCTATAGCTACTAATATGTATAAAATAAATAATAAGAACCTGCTGTATAAAATTAATAAATAAAATTAAAAAAAAATTAAATTATTAGATGTACATTAAAGTTGACTGCTGGAATACTAGTAGATTGCAATCTTATGTAACTGATGTCTTGAAAGGTTTGTTGTGCTAATAAATCTTCAGTTTTAGGCAAGGGTATTTTACAAACTTATGTAAAAAATTAAATGACACAGAATTCTATATCTTCAAATTTAGCACACACTGAATTTATCTAATAAATCTTTATTTATTATATCTAATAAAGTTCTTACGCGAGCAGAATCCATAATTCAGTATAAATTCCTAACTTTCAAAATGTATAATTAACGTGTCCAATCATGACATTTTTGACAACTAAATTTGGAAACATTGTACTTGTCTTTGAGTTCATTGCAGTCACTACTGAAGGATACTACCATTATCAGCATCCTGTGATCTAAATCAAGAAACAGTTATTCAGCACTTAACGATATACAAATACTAGTCACTGTTGGTGATTCAGTGGTGAAGGAAGCAAAACTACTCAACATTAAGAGTTTTAACATCTAGTATGGAGTTATATTTTGCCAGTCTGTCCTTGCTGTAAGCAATCAGCCAGTGTTCAAATTCTCCTCCCTCTGGAAATTACTGGAATATTTTTAGGTTGAGCAAAACTTTCTTCTCAATACGGTCCCCATCTCGCATTGTCTTTTTATAGGTTAGAGGCCATCTAATTGTTTTTATGCAAAATTTTCCTTTGAGAAGAAAAATGTCTCCTAGAGATTTTACCAGATGGAGAGTAATTAACTGCAAATGAGAAGGCATGCTAACAGTATCTTATAGGTCATAATAGCCTATAAGAATGAATGTGCAAAGTTTCCTCATTAAAGTGCCCTTTACAGTGTGTGTGTGTGTGTGTGTGTGTGTGTCTGTGTGTGTATGTTTTAATTCCAGGCAATTAATTTTTATAGTTGACCTTTATGTTACTTCCTAACATGAATTAGGAAAATTGCATTTTTCCATGGTTTCTGTGCCACTTTGTGGACATACTGTGACTTTAAAACTATTCAATATTATTATACTCATGTATTATCTTAGAATTCATATGACCTGCTACTTTTTCCCTTTATTTGTTCAAGTATTACAGATTTTGCCATGAAGACATGGCTATGAGAAATTGATGAGTAAAGAAATTACATTACAAGGCTGTTGGCAAGTGGTGCTTGTTAATTCTTAATAATTTTATTAGATATAATGAGAGTTTACTATATGCAGGACCCTATGCTAAGTGATTTTCTTAAAAACTATTTTTATTGAACCCTAGATAGAGGAAGCCATGGCTTCCTCCTTATCTATCACCTGCAGCTTCTGCTTCCTGGGGTTACCTACCTGGTAATTCACTGGTTGAGAAGCCACTTAAGGACCCAGAAGACTCTTGGGGCAGTGCTGGGAGAAGAACAGGTCTCTTCCTGAACATACCACCATCCCAGGGACGGCTGGTGCTGTGTGCTTTTCTCCTCTGAAAACTGAGGCCTGGAATTTGTTCTGTAGATAACAACGCCTCACCTTTAAAAAAAAAGCCAGCAAACAACTATGAGGCAAAATTCTTCCATTCTCAGGCGAAACAGTGCTCCATGTCTTTGTAATTCTCATTCCCCTAGGACATAAATCTTCATTGTGAAAGAGAAGACACCAACTCCTCAGATATGGTATAGGATTAAAAATTGTAGTGATGTATAGATTTTTATATACAGAATAGCGTCATCGGCAATCTGTGATTTATTCTGGGAGCATACATCAATTACTGCTTGAGCTCCTTAAGTCTGATGGGAAGTTCTTAAATAATTACAGTTGTTTCTCTGTCATCTCATTAGTTCCAATGGTTAAATTAAAGTGGGTCAGGAAACCTCACTCCCACTATCTCCATCTTGAACCCTTTCCTGCCACCAGGTTGGCTTACCCATCTTCCTTTAGAAAACCCAGATCTCTCCTGGACCCATAACTTTGTTCCTGGCCCTCCTCCCTCCATCTGTCCTGCATTTTGGCCTCTCTGTTAGTGTTATCTCTTTTCCAGAAGCTTTCCTATCTACTCTGGCTGCCTCAGCCGGGTCTAGGCATCTCCAAGCTAAAGTTACTTTGTGTAAAGACTTTATCCCTTTGCTAAGAAACACCCTCCACAAGAGTTACAAGCAAGAGATGATGCAGCTTTATTGTAGAGGAGTATTTGAGTGTAGAGGCAGGTATTATATTTGAATTATGAGTGTAATTGGGTTCAAGGATGTATTTTCAGAAAACTGAGGGGTTATTTGTGAAACTGTCACTGTACATCAATGCCCTGTTTTACATCCACAAGAAAAAGTGTTCTGTGACATCTCTCTAGGGCAGAGTGTTACAACTGAAGGACTCTGGTGATGGAACTACTGTCCCTCCCTGACCAGTCAGTGTGGGTACAATGCTTATTTGTGGTCTGAGGGGGCCAGGACTACACTTATGGCCAGGCTTTCTCTCCCACTCTCTCTCTTCTCTCCGTCTCTCTCTCTCATACACAAACATACACACAAGTCTGCGTGCATCTCAGCATGGTATTCTATCTGAAATTGTGAAAATTGCAGCCCTTAATTTCCCCTGGGTATGGGATCATCCATTTTCCACTCTAAGAAATACAGTACTTCCTAGGTGTCAACATTAAAACTAGCTTTCATTTAACTCACATCTGGTGAGTGTGCGTTCTTCATTAAAAGATCCACCTTGTTAGAGGGAGAAGAACCTGTTCTTAGTTCAACCTTAACACTAGAAAATGTGTCTGTATTGAGTCTGAAACACTGGACGTTTGCTTCTTTCCACATTCATCTCCTTTGGTGGTTACAAGCCATGCAATTCTCGGTGCATGGCAATTGCACGGTACTGGAAGTCAGAAAACTTGGGTTTTGTATTCAGTTCTGCCCCTTCCTAATGGTGTGATTTCAGCAAATAACTTTACATCTCCGTCTTGATTTGATTGCCTGTAAAACGATCTCTCTTTTGACCACAGGGAAGTTACTTGCGTGAAATAATGCATATGAAATGATTCATACATTTAGTCATTTTATCAGGATTTATGAGCAGCTTCTATGTGCACACAGGTCCTATTCCAGATGCTGGTGAATGAGGATGGAACACGACAAAGCTCCTAATTCCCATTAGCTTCGTTGCAGTACACGTGACACTTAAGTACTGTACAAAGGTAAACATTAGAAAAGGCTGTCTAACTTTAGTGTATATTATTTATGTGACTATTTATGCTGTCCATTTAATTAAATTCTTAGCTGCATGGGGATAAGAAACATGCCTTAATTCTGTTATATCCTCTGCTATATATATATATATATATATATATATATATATATATATATATATACCAAAGTACTCACACATATGTCAAATTCAATTATATCCAATTTTTATAAAGAGAAACTCTCCTCCAAATTAGAAACAATTAGTTAGCTATTAATGCCTTTAAACAGGGATGACTCTTTCTTGCTCCTTAATTATTTGTCAGATTAGTTTTCTTGGTCAGTATTTTCTAAGAAGATTGTGTGGGTAGTTGGCACAGCTATGCAACTGTTTACTAACTGTTAAATATTAGTGTATCTATTTTTAAAGAACTGGTTTAGAATAAGATACTTTCAGTTTGACCTTTAAGCTGTGGGGAAAAACTTCAGGCCTCATAAGCTTAATAGAAACTCTTCACTGACATCTCTACCACCTTGAGAGTGACTGCCTGGAGAAGTAATCTCAACAGATCCAACAATGAGGTTGAGTTTGCTCTGCCAGCTTTTCGAATGTCTCACCACTGCTTACTTCATCCCCGTGGCTGCAATCTTTCTCAAGTCTTTCTGTCGGCTGAACAACATCATAGCTGTATTTCTAATGCCTTACACAGTGTATAGTGCTGAATCAGTCATTCCAGAGAGAAATGAAGGAGGGAAGTTAGGAAGGAAGCAATATTCCTAGAACCACTCACTTTTTAGCTCTGCATTTTTCTTCACTTCAATTTGCTTCTTTACTTCTGTAACACTCTTACTGGTGTAATTGGCCTCCCAGCCGCTGAGAGGCTCCGGAGAAGGGAATCAGTGTGATGCAGGCGCTGATGCCATCTTTTCAAGCTCTCTTCCTTTATCGTTCCTCTGCATCTCTTGCTACTGGTTTGTCACACAGTGTGAGACCCAAGATTGCACCTTTGGAGCTCAGCATGTGCTGAGCCATAGTGAAAAATACTTACCATCTTTGAACTTTCTTATTTTAATGCAAAAAGTAATACTGATCAGCTTTTTCTAACAATTTTAGAAGATTGGTGGACACTGTCATGTTAGATAATTTCTGCAGAGTAATCACTTATGATATTGCTTATCTGTGGAATCTAAAAAATGATACAAATGAACTCATTTACAAAACAGAAACAGACTCACAGACATAGAAAACAAACTTATGGTTACCAAAGGGGAGGGGGGGAGGGATAAAGTAGGAAGTTGGAATTAACATATACTCACAGCTGTATGTAAAATAGATAACCAACAAGGACCTACTGTATAGCACAGGGAACTATACGTGATATCTTGTAATAACCTATAATGGAAAAGAATCTGAAAAAGAATAGATGCATGTATATGTATAACTGAACCCCTTTGCTCTGCACCTGAAACTAACACATTTTAAATCAACTACACTTCAATAAAAAAAAATAAAAAACTCAAAAATAAAAAATAAAATCCCGCAAGAAATTTTCCCTACACGTGGAATGACCCGTTATAAACTTGGGAAACATGTTTTAAGAATGAGAAAGGATGGAGATTGCATGTATCATTGTTACTTTAACCTAACAGTGTGTCTGATCTGCTGTTGTGAAAGTAATCTATATTGATGACATTCAGTACAAATAGTCAGCCTCATGCAGCTTTTGTTGGAAAGTAATGACTAGAAGAACCAGTCATAATAAAGTGCATTTTGGGCCAAGTAAAATTGGGTAGCCAGTGTTATGGCCAATTGTTAATTTTATTTGTTCTCATTTAAACTCAATCATGTTTGACATTAGATTTCCTTAGAATAGGCATCAAGAAAAAATTACTCTTCAGGTTAAAAGATTTATTTGTTCTGGAACTTTATAAAAATTACTCCAAGAAGTCTAAATGGAAAATGCAAAACCTAAATATTTGGAAATAAATAGCTGGTTTCTTTTTTACTCGTAACTTGAACATTGTACTTTGTCAGTTGTCACTCCATTAGATTTCAATTTTAAGAATTCTGTGAAATACCTATTATAGCGGTATTTTAAAAAGTTGTTTTTTATATAGTAATCCATCAAAAGCACAACAATAGTAGCACTTTAAGATTGTGTGGGTAGTTGGCACAGCTCTGCAACTATTTACTGTTAAATATTAGTGTATCTATTTTTAAAGAATATATATATATAAAACACCTTAATTTTGTCCCTTAATTTTCTTTAAAAGAGCTATTCTTGCGTGGGAATGGAGATAATGTATTGTGCATCCTGAGTATGTGATGAAGAGGGAGGGAAAATATAACTTTTTTTCCAATGTGTAACTTGCAAAGCTCTTTCTTCTATGATCTAATATTGTTTCTGGATATAAATTACAGACTTGGAGGCGGCAAATTGACTTTTAACTCAAATATTGGTTTGTGTGTGCTACTGGAGATTTATTATTATTATTCTAAAAATAATTTGTCATTGCCTAGTCCGTATATGGGAAGACATTGATAAAGAATTAACTTAGTAAACTCAATGAGCTTACAATATTCTGAGAAGCAGTGGGCAAGGCTTGAATGTTTTATAGTAATCTCTTATGAGAGAAAAAAAGTTAACTTAGGTCTCTGATGCTCAGAAAATACTACTTTCTAATATTCATTCTAACTTAACAAACTTTTAAGTGATTGCTAGAAATGATGTATTGTGTTTGCTGCCCGTAAAGTGATTACAGACTGGTAAACAATAATTCGATTTCCTTATAGGTTTTGATGAACTAATTTACTTGTACTCTCCCTTCTAGTCACTAGGGAGAAGAATAAGGCCACGCAGATGGTAAACTGTAATTCCTGCTCCAACAGACAAGAGAGAATGGGGGGTGATGGGTGATCATGAGTTAGACCAGAACTGAGCATCTGAGTATGGGGAAAAGAAGTGATTAGTATAAAGGTTCCACGTTGGAACACAGGGCTCACGTTTGGCATCTTAATTCTACCCCGTGGCTGTGATGCGGAGACCATGGACCAGGCCTTATGGGTGGAGGCAATGGTAAACTCTGCTGAATAGAGTGGAATATTCCCCGGCCAAAACAGAATGTCGTTCTTACAGAGCCATTGAAAAACTAGAGAAATACTGGATTTGCTGTAACAGCATTGTTTTCTTAAACTCAGATTTGCATATTGGTTGGGAAATCTCCTGAACAGCGAAGTTTAGAGTCTAATGCATTTTTTTTTTTTTTGAGGTACGCGGGCCTCTCACCGCTGTGGCCTCTCCCGTCGCGGAGCACAGGGAGCTCCGGACGCGCTGGCTCAGCGGCCATGGCTCACGGGCCCAGCCGCTCCGCGGCACGTGGGTTCTTCCCGGACCGGGGCACGAACCCGTGTCCCCTGCATCGGCAGGCGGACTCTCAACCACTGCGCCACCAGGGAAGCCCAGTCTAATGCATTTTTATTTTCTCAGCACTCATTCCCAATATCGTGAGGCTTATAAGTGACAGGAAGACTCAGTATACTGAGGAACTCGATAATGAGTTTTGTTTTCTAACTTATTATTATTTACAAAAGTGTACTTAAATTTCTGTTAGGCTTTGGATTCCAGTAATTTGCTTTTCTTAATAAGTTTTGGGAAAAAATAATGTACCCTTACTTTTTTCTTTTAATGGAGTAATAGTATAACTTTGACACATTTTTTTGTTTTTAACTATTATTTGATAAATAATCATTCCTAGAATCGCCTAATCACTTAATTCACTTAATGTGACACAGTATAAGCATGGTGATACTTTGCGGTCACTGGGCAGTACACTTTAAAGGCAGGTAGGTAGACATAAACACACATATATATTAATTATATTATTACTCTGTTGTGGATCTTAATGTTGCTTGATTATATAATCATTTTTCTAAGTCAAGAGTAAATTACAGTAATGGAAACACCCAAGATCATAAATAATCACTCTCTCTTTTCACCATTTAAGATGATTGGAATTTGTAAATTTTTCATTGTTCCCATTGGAAAGGAAATCTTCAAATAAATGGTGAAACAATTAATGTTTACTAAAAGGGCAAAAGTACTGTGAAGTGCAAATACATCATAAGACCTTTTTTCCTGGTAGGCTAGTTACACTTACCACTCAATTCATTGCAACATTTATTGAATCAAAGAATAAACATTTTAAAACACTGGTTGCATCAAAGGATACACATTTGTTTTTTCCAGTTGGGGGCATATACTGGTAGCCAGCCATAATGAGTGATATAATTCTCGGTGAATTTCATCAGAGTTTTTTGCTGTCTTTATTAAAGCACACGGAGCCATCACAGTTACTCGTGAACATCGGTAGCCTGTGAGTGTGAATGAATTTTTCATGCCAGTCGGCACATCCTAACGGCTTCTCTTCTGTGTCTGGATCACATTCACTCTCACCTCCACAGGGATTTGCTCCACCAGTTTTGAATAAATTCCTTCCTGGCATTTACCTAAATTTTATGTATCCTTCAAAATTAATTTTAAGTGTAATCTCTTGTTCATCATGTTTAAACGCTTCTGCCCTGCTGTGCTCCTGAAGCACCACTGGGCCTGCTTCTCCCATCAGTCATAAGTTCACTGTGGTCAGTGATTGACTGGGCAACCCTAACAGACTGTACGCTGAGGGCAGGAACTGTAGATAAACCAATATTCATTAAACATGTGCTAGGCATAGTCATGTCCGTTATCTGGTTACATTATCTCATTTAATCTTCACGGCAGCAGTGATTATGGAAGATAACGCTATCCCTGACCCAAATACAATAAACATCCGTTGAAATATTATTTATGACATGAATAATGTCCCTGGTGAGCCTGGAAGCATCAGTCTAAAGAAAAAGTTGTAAACTCCATCACCCATTTAATAGGTACCACTGACACTTACAACAACTCTAAATGTGTTTTCATTAAAGGTGGTTAATTCCTGTTAAGCTTCCTGAACTGTAGCTTTGCAACATATGCTAAGGCTTTTTATGGCCAAAACAAAGCAGTTTAACTTTCTATGTTCTTAGAATGGCACACTGACATTTTCTTCAAAATGTGTTTACTGTTTCCATCAAAATTCGAAAATTTCAATTTTCATGATAAGAGCTGGCTCATACTTAGAGGACCTAAAGTGCTATCTTTTCATTTTTCTTTTGGTTTTCCTGGACACCTGGCTTTCTGGGAAGATAGCTAAGAGTTCTGGCTTTCAAAATACTCCTGAGTCCAATTAAGCAGGGCCGAAAACACAGGGAGCAGTAAGGGTAAGAAAAACTGGCCAGGAAATGGCATGTGAGGTACCCTTGCTAAATGAAGGGTAAATGTGTATTTGTGAGATGATAGATTTTTAATTCTCCAAGTGGTTTCAAGTTACTTGGCTGTGCTGTCTGCCTGAAAATGATGTATAGGTTACTAAGTGAGTGAGTCATTCTCATAGGTAAAGATGGTAAATGGGGAAAACTGGGCAACTGACGCCAGGTACCCGTGGGACAGAAATGCAACCAATGTCCAACAGCCCTGGGTTCTCATGGTCTTGTCCAATTTCTGTTGTTTCAATAAATACCCTCTTTTATATATGCTGAAAACTCTTTGCTTTTATACCTATTTGACATTACGTACATTTAAAAAAAATTACATTCCTTTTTGGGGGGTTATAAATTGTCATTATCCCAACAGAATACATTTTAAAATTAAGGACAGGTTTAGAGACTAGTATTTTCTTTGTAATACATGTCTTTTGAAAACACTCAGCATGAGTGTATGATTTTTTGGATAACTTGATGATATAAGTGAGGAAATAATGAAAAGCCTTTAACTAGCTTCACACTTCATTTGGACTTTGATGGAATTTTCTTAGACTGAACAAGCTCACCCAACATGCCTATGTATGTACCATCTTGTGCATGAAATAAGGGCACCAGAGGAAAAGGCATAAAAGACAAAGGAGCACTTCAAAGGCAGGGGTCCTGATTAGGCTGATGGAATTCTATCCCCAGGTTGATTTTTGATAGGCATAAAATTCTTTGAAATTCTTATCCCAGATTCCAGTGAGAGTGAGTCTTGTTAAGAGTTGAGCATATCAGGCTCTGTTCCTTGCATGAATTAACTTTTAAAAATTCTTTGCACATGAATTGCTGCATTATTTGCTGTGTGTATTCAGACTCTGTACTCGGCTATGTGAGTCAAGCAAACAGGAAAGGGAAGGAGCAACTGGATGGTGTTTCACTCCTGTGCTGCTTTGTTCACCAGGGTCTGCGATCAGACTGGTGACATGGCAGCCACGTGACGCACTGGAGTAGTAAAGACAGGAGAGAGAGGGAATTGAGAAGGAGGGGCATTCCAGGTGAGCTGATGGTCTCAAAGAAAGAAGCAAGACATAGGGTTTGGGGTCACCAGGAAAAACAGAACTCAAGTCACCGCACATCCCCTCCGTGTCTACCCCAGTGTTGATCCAAGATGCAGGACCTTTCAGCTCATACACACTTTGTGTTTTTGTTCTACAAAAGGTTCTTTAATACGTAGTCCTCATTCACCGGGCACAATCTGCATGATGTAGTGAAAATAAAAGCTAGCGGTGTCTTAGGTCTGCTGCCATTGCAAAATACCATTGACCGAGTGGCTTAAACAATAGAAATTTATTTTCTCATAGTTTTGGGGGTGGGTGTCCAAGATCAGGGTCCCAGCATGATGGCTTTCTGGTGAGAGCCCTCCTCTTGGTTTGCAGACTGTCCTTTTCCCCCATATCCTCCCATGGCAGGAGGTGGAGGGGATGGTGCACTGGGGGCACAGAGAGAGAGATGGAGACAGACAGCTCTCCCGTGTCTCTTCTTATAAGGATGCTAACCCTATCAGATCAGGGATCCACCCTTGTGATCTCCTTTAACCTTAATCAGCTCACGAAGACCCTGTCTCCAAATGCACTCACAATGGGTGTTGGGGCTTCGGTATATGACTTTTGGGCCATAACAATAGATACATAAAAAGGGGGGGTAAATTAGGAGGTTGGGATTAACATATACGCACTGCTATATATAAAAAAGATAACTGACAAGGAACTATACAGCACACGGAACTATACTCAATATTTTGTCATAACCTATAAGGGAAGAGGATCTGAAAAAGTATATATATATGTGTGTGTGTGTGTGTGTGTGTGTATGTGTGTGTGTGCGTGTATGTGTATATAACTGAATTGCTGTGCTGTACCCCTGAAACTAACACGATATTGTAAATCAACTATTGTCTCTGGCCCAGAGCCTTTATCAGAAGGATTGCCAGAACCACTGCTCAAAGATTGTCTCCCTCTTCACAGAATCCTTGAGTCTTCCAACATGTGCTCTTTGCATTTCAAGTCATCGGATCCCCTTCTCTTGGTTGTTTCCTGTTCTTTCTACATTTTACTGATATTGGTGACTCCAATCCTGGCCACAGCCAGGCTTCTTTCTCTTATGATGGTATGATTCTTGTTCTATCAATGGATGCTTTCTTCTAAGTGTTGAATGAGTCAGGGAGGGAGGAAGGAAATTGGGGAGGGTCTTACTTCCCCCCTTGCTATTTTCTTATTAGAGTAAGAGAAATAAATTTTATTCACAGAATAATGCTACTCATCCTTACATGTAACTACTGCATTTTATCTTTACAAAAGCACTATATGATAGAGTTATCTGTAAATGAGACTAATGACTTCTTCTGGGTCAGACAGTTAGAAACTAGTGGAGCCATGATTCAAACCCGTGTTCATATTCATTCAAAGGCTTGATTATCCTGTCAATCCACAGAGGTTTCTCTACCACCAAATTAAAGAGTTATTGAACCATTGTTTTCTTACGAGACCACAGTGGTACACACTTGAAACCACAAGTTATTTGTGTATATGATTTAGTATACAACTCATTTCTGTCACTAAATTGGCGTGAACATCGGGCACTTCTCTTTCGTATACATAACCTTTTAATATCATCTCTGAACATGGACAGAATTTATCAGGCGTTCCTCTACTCACTGGATCTGAATGTTTATTTATTCATAATCCCAGCATATTTCATATTGTGCATCAAATTCTATTATCTTTTTATCATATGCAGTATCTGAATTATGTCATTTTTATCACTCCTGATATTGGTAATTTGTATCTTCTATTTTTCCTCATCAATCCAGGTAGAAGTTTTACCTACATTATTAATATTTTCAAAGTGCCAGCTTTTAGTTCATGGATTTTACATTTTTTCACTTATTTTCTATTTCATCATTTTTCCTTTAATATTTATTATTTCCTCTATTCTGCTTTCTTTGGGTTGAATTTGCAATTCATTTCCTCATTTCTTAAGAAAGAACTCAGGTCTTTGAGTTGAGATCTTATTTTTCCCTTTTCTTTTTAAACATCTTTATTGGAGTATAATTGCTTTACAGGGGTGTGTTATTATCTGCTGTATAACAAAGTGAATCAGCTATACGTATACATATATCCCCCCATAACTCCTCCCTCTTGAGCCTCCCTCCCACCCTCCCTATCCCGCCCTTCTAGGTGGTAACAAAGCACCGAGCTGATCTCCCTGTGCTATGGGGCTGCTTCCTACTAGCTATCTGTTTTACATTTGGTAGTGTATATATGTCCATGCCACTCTCTCACTTCATCCCAGCTTATCCTTCCCCTTCTCCGTGTCCTCAAGTCCATTCTCTATGTCTGTGTCTTTATTCCTGTCCTGCCCCTAGGTTCTTCAGAGCCACGTTTTTTTTTTAGATCTTTTTTGTTTGTTTCTTGCGGTACGCGGGCCTCTCACTGTTGTGGCCTCTCCCATTGCGGAGCACCGGCTCCGGACGCGCAGGCTCAGTGGCCATGGCTCACGGGCCCAGCCGCTCCGCGGCATGTGGGATCTTCCCGGACCGGGGCACGAACCCGCGTCCCCTGCATGGCAGGCGGACTCCTAACCACTGCGCCACCAAGGAAGCCCTAGATCTTTTTTAATATAGGCATTTAGTCCCGTAAATTTCCTCTAATAACTGCTTTAGCAGCATTTTCCCAAATTTTGATATATTTTTGTTTCATTTACTTTCAGATCAATATATGTTCTAATTTTCCTTTTGATTTCTCCTTCGCCCCATGGGTTATTTAGAATCTATCAACATTACTTTGTTTCGTTTCCAAATGCCTATGAATTTTATAGATATCTTTGTTCTATTGATTTTTAATTTAATTTCCTTATAGTCTGAGAGCATACTTTGTATTATGGCAAATCTTTTATTTGAGACTTATTCTGTCACCCAGATGTGGTCTATCTTTTTTTTTTTTTTTTTTTTTTTTTTTTTTGCGGTATGCGGGCCTCCCACTGCTGTGGCCTCTCCCGTTGCGGAGCACAGGCTCCGGACGTGCAGGTTCAGCAGCCATGGCTCATGGGTCCAGCCACTCCGCGGCATGTGGGATCCTCCCGGACCGGGCCACGAACCCATGTCCCCTGCATCGGCAGGCAGACCCTCAACCACTGCGCCACCAGGGAAGCCCGATGTGGTCTATCTTGGTAATGTTTCATATTATCTTGAAAAAAATGTATATTTTGTTCTTATTTGGTGAAGTGTGCTATAAATGTCAACTGGGTCAAGTTGGTTCATAATACTGTTTAAGTGTTCTATGTACTAATTCTCTGATTACTTGCTCTATCATTTATTGAAAGAAGGTATTGAAATCTTCAGATGAGTCTTGATTTGTCTGTTTTTCCTTCCCATAATGTAAGTTTTTGCTCTATGAATTTTGAAACTTCAGTTTGTCCTGTCATTTATATTTTTATTTTCTCTCCTTCTTGACTTCTCTTGGACTGATTTACTATCTTTTTCTCTCTGTTTCCCTCTACTAATCTGAAAGTTGATACATAATAGAACTATTCTTTTAGCACTTGCTCTAAACCTTTAATTTACACACTTTAAAGTTAAACATCCATCAGGATCATAACCTTCCTTCCAAACACTGCAGGGAAATTTCAATCACTTTATCTCCAATTACCTTGTGCCTTACTTGCATGCTATTTTGGTTTTGTATTTTAGTTTTATCTTGGTTTCTGATTCCCTCAATATTATTATGATAATTTTATAAATCCGTTTTTTTTTTTTTCAAATATTACCACATAGACACCAGTTTGTTTGGTTTTCATTTCTTCCTGTATCTAGGATCTTCTGTGTGGGGTAACTTTATTTTTGCTTCAAAACCATTCTTTGCAGGCTTCCCCGGTGGCACAGTGGTTGAGAGTCCTCCTGCCGATGCAGGGGACACGGGTTCGTGCCCCGGTCCAGGAAGGTCCCACATGCCGCGGAGAGGCTGGGCCTGTGAGCCATGGCCGCTGAGCCTGCGCGTCCGGAGCCTGTGCTCCGCAATGGGAGAGGCCACAACAGTGAGAGGCCCGCGTACCGCAAAACAAACAAACAAACAAAAAACCATTCTTTGCAATTTTGATGAATTTGGTTGATGGCAAAATCTGTCAGTATTTTTCTAAAATTTTCTTAATTTATCTTCATTCATGAGTGATATTTTCATTGAGTATAGAATTCTAGGTTGACATTTATTTTATTGTAGTGCATAGAAAATAGTATTCCACTGTTTTCTGGCTACCAGTGTTGCTCTGGAGAAGTTAGCTGCTTAAATCAGAGTCTTTTTTGTGTGTGTTCTGCTCTTCCCTTGTAATTTTGCTTAATGATGTTTTCTTTTTATTTTTCCTGCTTTGAATTTTCTGAGCTCTTGTAGCTGATAATTAGGTCTTTCATTCAGTTTAGAAAATTCTTAGGCATTGTCTCTACATTTTGCCTGAGAACTCAGGTATATATTATTCTGGATATCTTTATTATTTTTTTTTTTGCGGTACGCGGGCCTCTCACTGCTGTGGCCTCTCCCGTTGCGGAGCACAAGCTCCGACGCGCAGGTTCAGCGGCCATGGCTCACGGGCCCAGCCGCTCCGCGGCACGTGGGATCTTCCCGGACCGGGGCATGAACCCGTGTCCCCTGCATCAGCAGGCGGACTCTCAACCACTGCGCCACCAGGGAAGCCCCTGGATATCTTTTTTGACCTCTTATCGACTCATCTCTAAGAGGCTGACTTGTATGAACTGCAGTAATGACCTCCTTTGCCCTCTGGTTTCCAGTGATGTTCAAAGAAGGTAAGGCACAGGCAGTGGATTAGAGAGAGGGAGGAAAGTGAATTTGGCCACTTAGTACCATGGCTGCTCAGCCAGGCTGATGGACCATTTACTGAAAGCCATGCTCCTGTCAGGCAGCCTTTTCCCTATGGCTGTCCCCTCTGGGTTCCATCACCACTCCCTTACTTTCCTCACTGGTCCAAAGGAGGTAGTGCCCCCCACAGGTACTAACCTGGGGACACTAAAATGCATCATGCAGTTTCCTTAAACTATGGCCCCCAATTTATACATGGCCATTCTTAACCTCTCCCTAAACTGCCCAGTTGGACAGTACTGTTCCCAATTCAAACTCTGACTCACACCAATGTGCATGAGTCTCTCAGTCTCCGGGCCACTTAACCTGCCTGTCCTAACTGGTGTCTCTATATCTGTGTTACATTCTGAGTCATTCCTTCCAGTTCAAATCTTACTTCTTTAGTTCTAATGATTTTTGGACTAAATGATTATACTTTGAAATTCTAAAAGTTCTATTGGGTTCTTTATCAAATCTGTTTGGTAATTGATTTATATAGTCTGTGGTTTTCATTTATATTTTATCTTCCCGGTTTACATCTTTGAACCTACAAAGCATATTTCTTTTTTATGCTGCCGGATGGCTCCTGTACTCGAAGTCGTCATGAGTCTGATTCTGTTGACAGTTGTTTTCATTGCCTCTTTCATGCTTTGTTTCTTTTAGTGTTTTGTGCTTTTTTGAGTGTGAATTCATATTTCTTGGAATTTAATTTATGGACATTTTCTGAGTCCTGGGATAAAGACAGTTTCCTCTAAAAGATTGGTTTTTCTTCTTCCAGGTCCCTCAGTGAACTACATTATCAAGGATCACTATAAATTAAAATTTATTATTGGAATTTAAGTCATATGAGGGATGGTTCATGATTACTGCTAATTATTAGCAATAAGACAGGTGTATATAATTCACTTTTACATCATGTTTATAGCCATTGGTGTCCTAGATCTTTAGAGTGAAGTTTTTCTTTTAGATCTTCTACTGAGAGAGGCTCCAGGCTTTGTCTCTTAACCTTTAAGCTATAGAAGGCCATGAAAACATCAACTCAAGTTTATGAGGTCTAACAGTTACCTTCAAGATGAAAGCTATCATCAGTGCTTCATTTTAGTTCCCACTTTCACTGAGGTTTGGCCTGAGCAATATTACTATCATCATTATTCTTTTATTATTATTAGTTTTAATCTTATGGTGAGATTTAAAAATATGCTTCCCTAGGTTTTATCCAACATTCATACTTTTTTTCAGTTGAATGGTTGCTTAGCATATCTTGTTAGCAAAAACGCTGAAAACAGCAGCCATTATTTTATTCTTATCCTGTTGTCATTTTGTGTCATTTGTAAGGAGCATAGAGTTGATTTTACTAATATTGAATCTGAGATTCTGTGTCTTTTTTTTTTTTTTAACATCTTTATTGGGGTATAATGGCTTTACAATGGTGTGTTAGTTTCTGCTTTATAACAAAGTGAATCAGCTATACATATACATATGTTCCCATATGTCTTCCCTCTTGCGTCTCCCTCCCTCCCACTCTCCCCATCCCACCCCTCCAGGCTGTCACAAAGCACCGAGCTAATATCCCTGTGCCATGCGGCTGCTTCCCACCAGCTATCTACCTTACTACGTTTGTTAGTGTGTATATGTCCATGACTCTCTCTCGCCCTGTCAAAGCTCACCCTTCCCCCTCCCCATATCCTCAAGTCCGTTCTCCAGTAGGTCTGCGTCTTTATTCTTGTCTTAACCCTAGGTTCTTCATGATATTTTTTTTTCTTAAATTCCATATATATGTGTTAGCATACGGTATTTGTCTTTTTCTTTCTGACTTACTTCACTCTGTATGACAGACTCTAGGTCTATCCATCTCATTACAAATAGCTCAATTTCGTTTCTTTTTAAGGCTGAGTAATATTCCATTGTGTATATGTGCCACATCTTCTTTATCCATTCATCCGATGATGGGCGCTTAGGTTGTTTCCATCTCCGGGCTATTGTAAATAGAGCTGCAATGAACATTTTGGTACATGACTCTTTTTGAATTTTGGTTTTCTCAGGGTATATGCCCAGTAGTGGGATTGCTGGGTCATATGGTAATTCTATTTGTCGTTTTTTAAGGAACCTCCATACTGTTCTCCATAGTGGCTGAACCAATTCACATTCCCACCAGCAGTGCAAGAGTGTTCCCTTTTCTCCACACCCTCTCCAGCATTTATTGTTTCTAGATTTTTTGATGATGGCCATTCTGACTGGTGTGAGATGATATCTCATTGTAGTTTTGATTTGCATTTCTCTAATGATTAATGATGTTGAGCATTCTTTCATGTGTTTGTTGGCAGTCTGTATATCTTCTTTGGAGAAATGTCTATTTAGGTCTTCTGCCCATTTTTGGATTGGGTTGTTTGTTTTTTTGTTATTGAGCTGCATGAGCTGCTTGTAAATTTTGGAGATTAGTCCTTTGTCAGTTGCTTCATTTGCAAATATTTTCTCCCATTCTGAGAGTTGTCTTTTGGTCTTGATTATGGTTTCCTTTGCTGTGCAAAAGCTTTGAAGTTTCATTAGGTCCCATTTGTTTATTTTTGTTTTTATTTCCATTACTCTAGGAGGTGAGTCAGAAAGGATCTTGCTGTGATTTATGTCATAGAGTGTTCTTCCTATGTTTTCCTCTAAGAGTTTGATAGTTTCTGGCCTTACATTTAGGTCTTTAATGCATTTTGAGCTTATTTTTGTGTATGGTGTTAGGGAGTGATCTAATCTCATACTTTTACATGTACCTGTCCAGTTTTCTCAGCACCATTTATTGAAGAGGCTGTCCTTTCTCCACTGTACTTTCCTGCCACCTTTGTCAAAGATAAGGTGTCCATATGTGCGTGGGTTTATCTCTGGGCTTTCTATCCTGTTCCATTGATCTATCTTTCTGTTTTTGTGCCAGTACCATACTGTCTTGATTACTGTAGCTTTGTAGTATAGCCTGAAGTCAGGGAGCCTGATTCCTCCAGCTCCTTTTTTCGTTCTCATGATTGCTTTGGCTATTCGGGGTCTTTTGTGTTTCCATACAAATCGCGAAATTTTTTGTTCTAGTTCTGTGAAAAATGCCAGTGGTAGTTTGATAGGGATTGCATTGAATCTGTAGATTGCTTTGGGTAGTAGAGTCATTATCACAATGTTGATTCTTCCCATCCAAGAACATGGTATATCTCTCCATCTATTTGTATCATCTTTAATTTCTTTCATCAGTGTCTTATAATTTTCTGCATACAGGTCTTTTGTCTCCTTAGGTAGGTTTATTCCTAGATATTTTATTCTTTTTGTTGCAGTGGTAAATGGGAGTGTTTTCTTGATTTCACTTTCAGATTTTTCATCATTAGTATATAGGAATGCCAGAGATTTCTGTGCATTCATTTTGTATGCTGCTACTTTACCAAATTCATTGTTTAGCTCTAGTAGTTTTCTGGTAGCATCTTTAGGATTCTCTATGAATAGTATCATGTCATCTGCAAACAGTGACAGCTTTACTTCTTCTTTTCCTATTTGGATTCCTTTTATTTCCTTTTCTTCTCTGATTGCTGTGGCTGAAACTTCCAAAACTATGTTGAATAAGAGTGGTGAGAGTGGGCAACCTTGTCTTGTTCCTGATCTTAGTGGAAATGCTTTCACTTTTTCACCATTGAGGATGATGTTTGCTGTGGGCTTGTCATATATGGACTTTATTATGTTGAGGAAAGTTCCCTCTATGCCTACTTTCTGCAGGGTTTTTATCATAAATGGGTGTTGAATTTTGTCGAAAGCTTTCTCTGCATCTATTGAGATGATCATATGGTTTTTCTCCTTCAATTTGTTAATATGGTTTATCACATTGATAGATTTGCATATATTGAAGAATTCTTGCATTCCTGGAATAAACCCCACTTGATCATGGTGTATGATCCTTTGAATGTGCTGTTGGATTCTGTTTGCTAGTATTTTGTTGAGGATTTTTGCATCTATGTTCATCAGTGATATTGGCCTGTAGTTTTCTTTCTTTGTGACATCCTTGTCTGGTTTTGGTATCAAGGTGATGGCGGCCTCGTAGAAGGAATTTGGGAGTGTTCCTCCCTCTGCTATATTTTGGAAGAGTTTGAGAAGGATAGGTGTTAGCTCTTCTCTAAACGTTTGATAGAATTCACCTGTGAAGCCATCTGATTCTGGGCTTTTGTTTGTTGGAAGATTTTTAATCACAGTTTCAATTTCAGTGCTTGTGATTGGTCTGTTCATATTTTCTGTTTCTTCCTGATTCAGTCTTGGCAGGTTGTCCATTTCTAGGAATTTGTCCATTTCTTCCAGGTTGTCCATTTTATTGGCATAGAGTTGCTTGTGGTAATCTCTCATGATTGTTTTAATTTCTGCAGTGTCAGTTGTTACTTCTCCTTTTTCATTTCTAATTCTGTTGATTTGAGTCTTCTCCCTTTTTTTCTTGATGAGTGTGGCTAGTGGTTTATCTATTTTGTTTATCTTCTCAAAGAACCAGCTTTTAGTTTTATTGATCTTTGCTATCGTTTCCTTCATTTCTTTTTCATTTATTTCTGATCTGATTTTTATGATTTCTTTCCTTCTTCTAGCTTTGGGGTTTTTATGTTCTTCTTTCTCTAATTGCTTGAGGTGCAAGTTTAGGTTGTTTATTCGAGATGTTTCCTGCTTCTTAACGTGGGCTTGTATTGCTATAAACTTCCCCCTTAGAACTGCTTTTGCTGCATCCCATAGGTTTTGGGTCATTGTGTCTCCATTGTCAATTGTTTCTAGGTATTTTTTTATTTCCTCTTTGATTTCTTCAGTGATCACTTCATTATTAAGTAGTGTATTGTTTAGCCTCCATGTGTTTGTATTTTTTACAGATCTTTTCCTGTAATTGATATCTAGTCTCATGGCGTTGTGGTCAGAAAAGATACTTGATACAATTTCCGTTTTCTTAAATTTACCAAGGCTTGATTTGTGACACAAGCTATGATCTATCCTGGAGAATGATCCATGAGCACTTGAGAAAAATGTGTATTCTGTTGTTTTTGGATGGAGTGTCCTATAAATATCAATTAAGTCCATCTTGTTTAATGTATCATTTAAAGCTTGTGTTTCCTTATTTATTTTCATTTTGGATGATCTGTCCATGGGTGAAAGTGGGGTGTTAAAGTCCCCTACTATGAATGTGTTACTGTTGATCTCCCCTTTTATGGCTGTTAGTATTTGTCTTATGTATTGAGGTGCTCCTATGTTGGGTGCATAAACATTTTCAATTGTTATATCTTCTTCTTGGATTGATCCCTTGATCATTATGTAGTGTCCTTCTTTGTCTCTTTTAATAGTCCTTATTTTAAAGTCTATTTTGTCTGATATGAGGATTGCTACTCCAGCTTTCTTTTGGTATCCATTTGCATGGAATATCTTTTTCCATCCCCTTACTTTCAGTCTGTATGTGTCTCTAGGTCTGAAGTGGGTCTCTTGTAGACAGCATATATAAGGGTCTTGTTTTTGTATCCATTCAGCCAATCTGTGTCTTTTGGTGGGAGCATTTAGTCCATTTACATTTAAGGTAATTATTGATAAGTATGTTCCTATTCCCATTTTCTAGATTGTTTTGGGTTTGTTATTATAGGTCTTTTCCTTGTCTTGTGTTTCTTGTCTAGAGAAGTTCCTTTAGCATTTGTTGTAAAGCTGGTTTGGTGGTGCTGAACCGTCTCAGCTTTTGCTTGTCTGTAAAGGTTTTAATTTCTCCATCAAATCTGAATGAGATCCTTGCTGGGTAGAGTAGTCTTGGTTGCAGGTTTTTCTCCTTCATCACTTTCAGTATGTCCTGCCACTTCCTTGTGGCTTGTAGGGTTTCTGCTGAGAGATCAGCTGTTAACCTTATGGAGATTCCCTTGTGTGTTATTTGTTGTTTTTCCCTTGCTGCTTTTAATATGCTTTCTTTGTATTTAATTTTTGACAGTTTGATTAATATGTGTCTGGGCGTATTTCTCCTTGGATTTATCCTGTATGGGACTCTCTGTGCTTCCTGGACTTGATTAACTATTTCCTTTCCCGTATTAGGGAAGTTTTCAACTATAATCTCTTCAAATATTTTCTCAGTCCCTTTCTTTTCTTCTTCTTCTTCTGGAACCCCTATAATTCGAATGTTGGTGCATTTCATGTTGTCCCAGAGGTCTCTGAGACTGTCCTCAGTTCTTTTTATTCTTTTTTCTTTATTCTGCTCTGCAGTAGTTATTTCCACTATTTTATCTTCCAGGTCACTTATCCGTTTTTCTGCCTCAGTTATTCTGCTATTGATCCTATCTAGAGTACTTTTAATTTCATTTATTGCGTTGTTCATCGTTGCTTGTTTCATGTTTATTTCTTCTAGGTCCTTGTTAACTGATTCTTGCATTTTGTCCATTCTACTTCCAGGATTTCGGATCATCCTTACTATCATTATTCTGAATTCTTTTTCAGGTAGATTGCCTATTTCCTCTTCATTTGTTAGGTCTGGTGCATTTTTATCTTGCTCCTTCACCTGCTGTGTGTTTTTCTGTCTTCTCATTTTGCTTATCTTACTGTGTTTGGGGTTTCCTTTTTGCCGGCTGCAGGTTCGTTGTTTTTGATGTCTGTCTCCAGTGGCTCAGGTTGTTTCAGTGGGTTGTGTAGGCTTCCTGGTGGAGGGGACTAGTGCCTGTGTTGTGGTGGATGAGGCTGGATCTTGTCTCTCTAGTGGGCAGGTTCATGTGTGGTGGTGTGTTTTGTGGTGTCTGTGGCCTTATTATGATTTTAGGCAGCCTCTCTGCTAATGGGTGGGGTTGTGTTCCTGTTTTGCTAGTTGTTTGGCATAGGTTGTCCAGCACTGTGGCTTGCTGGTCATTGAGTGAAGCTGGGTGCTGGTGTTAAGATGGAGGTCTCTGGGAGATTTCCGCCGTTTAATATTATGTGGAGCTGGGACGTCTCTTGTTGACCAGTGTCCTGAAGTTGGCTCTTCTACCTCAGAAGCAGAGCCCTGACTCCTGGCTGGAACACCAAGAGCCTTTCATCCACATGGCTCAGAATAAAAGGGAGAAAAAGTAGAGAGAATTAGTAGAAGTATGAGGAAAGAAAGAAGGAAAGGAGGAAAGGAAGGAAGGAAGAAAGAAGGAAAGAAAGGAGGGAGGGAGGGAGGGAGGAAGGAAGAAAGGAGGGAAGGAAAGAAGGAAAAAAGACAGAAAGAAGATACAGTAAAAATAAAATAAAGTATAATATAGTTATTGAATTAAAAAATATTTAGAAAAAAAAAGGGACGGATAGATCCTTAGGACAAATGTTGGAAGCAAAGCTATACAGAGAAAATCTTACACAGAAGCATACACATACACCCTCACAAAAAGAGGTAAAGGGGGAAAAATCATAAATCTTGCTCTCAGAGACCACCTCCTCAATTTGGGGTGATTCGTTGTCTAAAGGAGGGAAGGAAGGAAGGAAAGAAAGAACGAACGAAGGTAAAGTATAATAAAGTTATTACAATTAAAATTAATTATTAAGAAAAAAAATTTTTTTAAAAAAACCATGGACGGATAGAACCCTAGGACAAATGGTGGAAGCAAGAGTATACAGACAAGATCTCACACAGAAGCATACACGTACACATTCACAAAAAGAGCAAAAGGGAAAGAAATCATAGATCTCGCTCCTAAAGTCCACCTCCTCAATTTGGGATGATTCGTTGTCTATTCATGTATTCCACAGATGCAGGGTATATCAAGTTGATTGTGGAGCTTTAATCCGCTGCTTCTGAGACTGCTGGGAGAGATTTCCCTTTCTCTTCTTTGTTCTCACAGCTCACAGGAGCCCAGCTTTGGATTTGGCCCTGCCTCTGCGTGTAGGTCGCTGGAGGGCGTATGTTTTTTGCTCAGACAGGACGGGGTTAAAGGAGCCGCTGATTCGGGGGCTCCGGCTCACTCAGGCCGGGGGTGGGGTGGGGGGGGGAGGGAGGGGCACGGAGTGCGCGGCGGGCCTGCGGCGGCTCCAGCCTGAGACCCGCTGTGCGTTCTCCCGGGGAAGTTGTCCCTGGATCCTGGGAACCTGGCAGTGGCGGGCTGCACAGGCTTCGTCGAAGAGGGGTGTGGAGAGTGACCTGTGCTCGCACAGAGGCCCCTTGGTGGCGGCAGCAGCAGCCTTAGCGTCTCCCGCCCGTCTCTGGGGTCCGTGATTTTAGCCGCGGCTCGCGCCCGTCTCCGGGGTCCGCGCTTTTGGCCGCGGCTCGCACCCGTTTCTGGAGCTCCTTTAAGCAGCGCTCTTAAACCCCTCTCCTCGCGCACCAGGAAACAAAGAGGGAAGAAAAAGTCTCTTGCCTCTTCGGCAGGTGCAGACTTTTCCCCCCGACTCCCTCCCGGCTAGCCGTGGCGCACTAATCCCTTCAGGCTATGTTCAAGCCGCCAACCCCAGTCCTCTCCCTGCGCTCCGTCTGAAACCGAAACCCGAGCCTCGGCTCCCAGCCCCCGCCCGCCCCGGCGAGTGATCAGACAAGCCTCTCGGGCTGGTGAGTGCCGGTCGGCACATATCCTCTGTGCGGGAATCTCTCCGCTTTGCCCTCCACACCCCTGTGGCTGCGCTCTCCTCCGCGGTCCCGGAGCTCCCCCCTCCGCCTCCCGCAGTCTCCGCCCGCGAAGGGGCTCCTAGTGTGTGGAAAATTTTCCTCCTTCACAGCTCCCTCCCACTGGTGCAGGTGCCGTCCTTATTTTTTTGTCTCTGTTTTTTCTTTTGCCCTACCCAGGTACGTGGGGAGTTTCTTGCCTTTTGGGAGGTCTGAGGTCTTCTACCAGCCTTCAGTAGGTGTTCTGTAGGAGTTGTTCCACGTGTAGATGTATTTCTGGTGTATCCGTGGGGAGGAAGGCGATCTCCGCGTCTTACTCTTCCGCCATCTTCAAGGTCCCCTCTCTGTGTCTTTTAATTGCGTGGTCTGTCCTCTGTTATCTTGTTACATGCTCTCTGATCTTTACAGTTCTTTACGTGGGTTATTCTTTAAAAGTTTCATGGAGAAGGTAAGCCTTAAGCTGAATTGTGATGAAAGTGTACCTGTCAGTTGGGGTTTTGTAATGAGAAAAGAAGGAAAGAGCACTAGCCTTCAGTGGTTGAATTCATATGTTCAGTTTGGATCATGCTGTTTCCCTTATTTTAAAAGCAGCCTGAAAAAATCATATCTCATCCAAAGTTTTTTTTTTATATATATAAATTTATTTATTTATTTATTTTTGGCTGTGTTGGGTCTTCGTTGCTGCGCGCGGGCTTTCTCTAGTTGCAGTGAGCGGGGGGCTACTCTTCGTTGCAGTGCACGGGCTTCTCATTGCAGTGGCTTCTCTTGTTGCGGAGCATGGGCTCTAGACAGGCGAGCTTCAGTAGTTGTGGCACGTGGGCTCAGTAGTTGTGGCTTGCAGGCTCTAGAGCGCAGGCTCAGTAGTTGTGGTGCACGGACTTAGTTACTCCAAGCATGTCCGGATCTTCCCGGACCAGGGCTCGAACCCGTGTCCCCTGCATTGGCAGGAGGATTCTTAATCACTGCGCCACCAGGGAAGCCCCAAAGTTTTTTTTTTTGATGTTAGTTATCTTCCTAAGCAACAAGTTTTTCTGATAATGGATATTTTAAAGTTCTTTAAGTACAAAACATTTTCTAATTTTAATATTCACATCATAAATATAAAATCAGATTATGATAGTGAAATTTTAATATATTCCTATGAAATATGGAGTTTAAAAAGTAAGAAGGTCTTAAGAATTTATCTGTAATTTGGATGGTTGATTAGATTTATATTTTATACCACTTAACAATAATAATAAACATAATGGTAATGGCTCTCTTGAGTACAATATTACGAGGAATACTAGGGTTAGGTCCTGGCTCAGTAGGAAGGATGTCTTGAAGGAGAAGTCATGTTTTACAGAAGCATTTTACAGGCCAAAACACTGACAGTTGCATATTTAGCCACAGTGATTATGCTCTCTGTGCTCAGGGTACAGATGGAGAAAAGGTCCAGATCAGAGACAGGATCTGCTGGGGTCAGGCAGCGCTCAACGGCAGAGATACGGTTTAGCTCCACTCTGAGTCCGAGTTCACTTCTCTCTCTAGTACACTGTATTTCCTGTTCGCTAACATTTTTCCATGTCTAATAATCTCCCCTAGAAATGTATCATAAATATTTCATTTATAGCTCTTTCACACCAATTTTACAACTTTTCTGCACACCTTTACAAATATCACCTGGGCTAAAGCAAAGCTTATACTGAGAATATTTCATAATGATTTGCAACCTAAGGAAGTCCTCTTGTTTGCCTGAGGTGAGGGAAGTCTTTATCAACTTCTTTACTCGTTTCCAACATGCTTTAAAAAGTCACCATTCAGAATAAAGTATAGGAACAAAGTCCTAATGAACTTATTCCTTTTCATTTATTCCTTATTTGTGTCTATCCATATTGTCTATTTTAAAAAGTGACAAACACTTATTTTATTCGAAGAAAAAAATTAACTTTATATATATTTATCTTCAATAGTTTTATTGTAGAGAAAGCCATCTGTGGCTATGAAATTTGTTTAACAGGGATACAATACATGCACCATTGCACCTAATCTGTAATTCCCAATAGTTTCACGGTAACACTTTTTTTTAGCTTCAACCACGTGTATGGTATTTGACCCTTATAGTGGCCTTATGAGGTTAATGACTTTATTATCTGAGACTTGGAGAGATTAAGTAATTTGGCCATTGTCACCCAAGAATTAGGGAAATGGACTCTAAGTGTGTCTGAATGCAGAGCCTGAGTTCTCAACCCCAGTGATGTACTGAAATCTGAAGCACATGATACTTGGCATAAAGCAGCATAAATATTTCTAGAAATATACATGTAACATTTCTGACTACTGTGATTATTATTGAGACTCAGGCTTGTGAAGAGTGTCTGTAATCATTACATAAGTTGGCTGCTTAAGCGATACATTTTTTCAGACTTCAAACTTATAAACATCTATGTTTATGAAACCGGATGGTATCAAAACAGTTGTCTTTAAAAATAAGAGCCACAGTGAAAAGGAAATATTACGGGGATAATCTCTGACAAAGAGTAGAAGCAAATAAAGGAAAAGAAAATACTGGCCAAATTGAGAAAAGAAACAAACAAGAGCTCATTAGAGTTTGAGCAAAACCAATGGAAAATTAGAAGAATCTGGAAATCACAGAGGACAAATACTTACTTAACACTTGCTAAAGGTCAGGCCCTGTACCAGGTGGTAAGAATTTGCAGATCAATAAGATAGGTCTTTCTCTGAAAGAATTCACAGATTAGTGCATAAACTCATAAACAGCTAACAATAATGTGTGCAATCAAAGTACCAAAACAAGGGCGATAGAGAAGACAGGATTAATTCCATGTATAGTGGGTAGGGCAGGGCAGGGGGTGCAGGGGATGGAGGCAAGAATGGCATCTAAGCTGATCCTTTAGGGATGACAGGATTTGGCCAGGTAGGTAAAGGGAAGGGCATTTGAACCTGACCATTAAGGAAAAGGCCCAGAAGTAATATTCTGTGTTTTAGGGAGCGATGTGACAGAACAAGGAGTGTTTATCCTTGGAAGGACTATGTATTCGTTTTCTATTGCTGGGTGGCACACTGTCAAAAATTCGGCAGTTGAAAACAGCATTCCTTTTTGTCTCACACTTTCCATAAGACAGAAGTCCAGGCATGGCTCAGCTGGGTTTTTTCCTAAGGATCTCAAAAGCTTAAATCAAGGTGTCAGCCACTCTGCATGTTCTTCTAGAGGCTTGACGAAGGAAAGCTCTGCCTCAAAGCTCTCTAAGGTTGAGGGCAAAATTCATTTTCTTGAGGCTGTAGCGTTTGTGATAGTTTGCATCCTCAGAGCCAGAAACAGAGGTAGAATCTCTGCTACTTATAGTCTATGACTTCCAGACCCTTTTTATTTATTTACTTAAATTTAAAAAACTTTATTTTGTATATTTTAAACTTTTTATTGGAGTATAGTTGATTTACAGTTTTATTATAGTTGCTGTGTTAGTTTCAGGTGTACAGCAAAGTGAATCAGTTATACATATTCATATAACCCCTCTTTTTTAGATTATTTTCCCATATAGGTCATTAGAGAGTATTGAGAAGAGTTCCATGTGCTATACAGTAGGTTCTTATTAGTTATCTATTTTATATATAGTCGTGTATATATGTCAATCCCAATCTCCCAATTTATCCCTCCCTACCCTCCACTTTACCCCTGGTAACCCTGAGTTTCATTTATTTTCAAATAGCTTGGAATATAGGAGCAAATTGATTTTCCAATCTTAAGTGCTCCAAGTTTGGTTGTTTTTCCCAGCCTGTCCACTGTTTTGGTTTCAACCTGTACATTGGCCAGTTCATTGATGAGCTCATTCATTTTTTTAATATCTTGCCAAAGAGAGTCAACAGAAGTCAAATGCACAAAACGAGAATTCTTTCCAACCAATGCCTTCAAAGCTCCAGATTCAGCGGCACATGTTTTTCCTTCCAAGTAATCTCAGGTGACAGCTTCAACAGATATTTTGCCATCACATAACGTGGGTCACCATTGTTTTCAGCTTCCAGTTTATCTTCTCTTGACAATTGACAGTGAAGTCCAATGTTAGGTTTTTTTTTTTTACAAAAACAAAACCCTTCTTGAAGGCACCAATTTTGGTACTAGTTATATGTTAACTACTCTAACTAACAATCAAAAATCTCATCTCCTAATGCACTGGGAGCTTAGTTCTCACGTCACAGTCCAGAGTAGGTTGGCAACTGTGCGGGGGGTAGTCTCTGCTCCATGCAGTTAATTCGGGTCTTAGGTTTCTTTCACCCCAAAATTCTTCATCCTCTAGGGTCTTATGACTGCTCTGGATCTGACCAGAAGAGAAGAGAAGGAAGGTGGAAGATTTTAGTCTAACCCTAAACCTCGCCCTAACTGTAGCCCTAACCAGGCAGTATATGTCACAGACCAGGTGATATTTTTCCCTTCTACTCAAATTCTACTGACCCAACAGTGTAACAAGTCCACATCTATAACTGCAAGGCGTTCTGGAAAAGGATGGCCGGCCATATCCTCAGGAGAAAATGGGAGTGGTTTTGTGAACACTTAGCCAGTCCCTGCTATACCATTAGAAAATTATGTAACAGACCAGGCAAGATATGATAAAGACCTATATTAGGCACTGAAAATAGCAAAGAGGTAATTCATTCATTTATGTACTCATTCAGCAAATATGTACTGAACAGTGGCTCTGAGCCAGGTGATGTATTTCAGACCTGGCAAGTCATTCCATCATAAGTTCGATAGCCAAGGTCACCATCCTCTTAGATCTTACATTACAGTGAGGTTTAAAAGCACCGTGGTGAATCTTATTTGGTGTCCTACATAAGTATGTCACGTTTAAGTAAGTTTATAGGGTGTAAGCCTAACGTGAGCATTATTAAAAAGCACACAGTACAAAGTATTTACTGATTTAATTAATTTTGCCACATACACTTCTGGGTATGAGAAATGGATGGTGATCTAAATCAGTGTATGTCTTAGAAGGCACACGGATGGCCAAGAGGCACATGAAAAGATGCTCAACATCACTAATCAGTAGAGAAATGCAACTCAAAGCTACAATGAGGTATCACCTGACACTTGTAGAATGGGCATCATCAGAAAATCTACAAACAACAAGTGCTGGAGAGGGTGTGGAGAAAAGGGAACCCTCTTGCACTGTTGGTGGGAATGTAGATTGATACAGCCACTATGGAGAACAGTATGGAGGTTCCTTAAAAACTAAACATAGAGCTACCGTATGACCCAGCAATCCCAGTACTGGGCATATACCCTGAGAAAACCATAATTCAAAAAGACATGTGCACCCCAATATTCACTGTAGCACTATTTACAATAGCCAAGACATGGATGCAACCCAAATGTCCATTAATAAAGGAATGGATAAAGAAGATGTGGTACATATATACAATGGAATATTACTCACCCATAAAAAAGAACGAAATTGTGCCATTTGCCGAGACATGCATGGACCTAGAGACTATCATACAGAGTAAAGTAAGTCAGAAAGAGAAAAAGAAATATCACATATTAACACATATATCTGGAATCTAGAAAAATGGTACAGATGAACCTATTTGCAAAGCAGAAATAGAGACACAGAGAACAAATGTATGGACACCAAGGGGGGAAAGCGGAGTTGGGATGAATTGGGAGATTGGGATTAACATATATTCACCACTATATATAAAATAGATAACTAATGAGAATCTACTGTATAGCACAGGGAACTCTACTCACTGCTCTGTGGTGACCTAAATGGGAAGGAAATCCAAAAAAGAGGGGATGTATGTATACGTATAGCTGATGCACTTTGCTTTACAGGAGAAACTAACACAACACTGTAAAGCAACTATACTCCAATAAAAATTTAAAAAAAAGATTATTAACCAGAATACTTCAGAAGTACATACAAATCAAAGAAGCTAAACAAGTGAAGGAAAAGTTTACAAAGGATATATGGAGGCAGTTATCACAAGAAGCACAAATAGTCAATAAATATATTAAAAGGCATAAAAAAATAAGTATGTCTTTAGCCTTCTTTACCTATGTAACTGGCATACTTTCCAAAGAAAACACTAATAAAAGTAGCTTGGTGTCCAAGGCATGTGAGGCCGGGCCAGTGGTATAGTCAATGTGACAGGATTCCTGGTGGAGGATAGTGGGGAACAGATGGAGGAATAGGAACAGCAGGGATGGAAACAAATGGGCCAGTTTGGCTGGGGAGAGGCTGCTGTGGGACACTGAGATAGGATAATTTTGCAATTAGAGACTTCTTTCATTTTCTGTATTCCATGTATTTGGTTTAAATTTCCTTATAAGATTGCAAGTACAAAATACATAGGCATTATCATTTTTAAGTGAATTTGTCCTCATCAAAATTGTACTTGTCATGACCACAAAAAAGTGCAGCGCTCATCTGATTAGATATTGAAATATAGTAGAAACAGTCTATTTTAGCCAATGAAAACATTGACTTATTTCTAAGTGTGACACTGATTAAACATAATTTTTAAGAACAAGAACTTGTCATTTCTGCTGTGTTTTAAATATAGCACCAAGTGCATATGTATGGAGCAGGACCCAATGGGCCCTTTCTGGGACACAAACCCCCAGCTCCGCTGCCTGTCTCTTGTTTGTAGAAAAACTTTAGCTAAAGAACAGAATTAATCAGAGAAATGAGGAAATACAGAAAATAAAGGAAAATAATCAAGCAAAACAAGATAATAATAGTTTAGTCATTAAACAAAGTCAAGTACCTTTGGTTCCTCCTCAAGGGCTATCATAATATTCTGAGCCATATCCTGTGAGCTGTGTTGTAGATGCTGAAACTCCCCACCAACTGAAAGAAGTTAATTACGTGATGACCAGGCTGTAGCCATGACATAAGCTGCTCCATCTTACAGAATTCTAAGAACTGGCCTCAAAGAAATGGCAACAAAGCGACCCTGAAACTGAAGATTAACTGTGCTTAGAACAATCAAGATGATGCCGATCAGACCGCCACATGACTAATTTCAAGATGACGGTCAGAGCTGACTGTGCTGTTTCTGCATGTAGCCCCCTCCCTCCATCTATACTCCCCTGAAACTCCCCTTTAAAAACTTTTCCCCCCTGATCAGCAGCAGGGGAACTGGCTTTTAGACATGAGTCTGCCTTCTCCCCAGGTTGCTGGCTTCCTGAATAAAGCAACCTTTCCTTTCCTACCAACACTTGTCTCCTGTACATTGGCTTTTGAGCAGCAAACAGCCGAACCTGAGTCTGGTAGCACATACACATACTTCCCTATATGCTGTTGATGAGTTTAGCCAAGTGAATGTAGAAGAACTGCTGAGCGTGGTAATGACTGAAAGATGCTTCTGAAGACTCATCCAAGAAAGCATTGGGAAACATTGAAGAACTAGCTGTGAAGTTGCATTTTTTAAATGTGTGTGATGAGTTGAATTGTGTTCCCCCCAAGAAAGATATGTTGTAATTCTAACCCACAGTAACTCAGAATGTGACCTTATTTGGAAATTGTGTTGTTACAAATGTAATTAAGTTGAGATCATCCTGGAGTTGGATGGGCTCCTGGTCTGATATGACTTGTGTCCTTTTAAAAAGATGGCTACGTGAAGACACAAACACCCACAGAAAACATCATGAGAAGGCAAGGCAGAGACTGGAGGTATGTAGCTGGAAGCCACGGAATGCCAAGGATTACGGACAGACCAGGAGCTGGGAGGGGGCAAGGAAGGGTTCTCCTATAGGCTTCAGAGGGACCGTGGGCCTGCCAACACCTTGATTTTTGGCATCTAGAGCATTGAAACTCTAAGTCTCTGTTCTTCTAAGCCACCCAGTTTGTGGTGTCTTCTTATCTTCAAACCTAGAAAGCGAATACGATGTGCAGTGGAATAAATCAGATGCACGGAACAGTTTCCAATACAGAGTAGTCTGCATTGTTTTCACAAACTATGAAGCCTTTAATTTCTTAAGGAAAATATTCTGCTTTATCCTGAATAATGTTACGCCCAGAAGTTGTCTTTCAAAGTTGTTAAAATAATTATCTTAAAAAAAAAAAAAATCTTAACGTCAATTTTAAAACTATTGTTTTTTAAACTTTATTTCTTATTCAAGTATAGTTGATTTATAATGTTATGTTAGTTTCTGGTGTACTGCGAAGTGATTCAGTTATATATATAAAGTATGTGAAAAGTATTCCGTTATATATATAACTGAATATGAAAAAGAATATATACATGCATTCTTTTTCATATTCTTTTCCATTATGTTTTATTACAGGATAATGAATACAGTTCTGTGTAAACACTATTGTTCACTAATGCTGTTTTTTGGGTGATTCTTCAAAAGCATGTTTCCGTCATTCCTATACTTATTTTTTTTTAAACATCTTTATTGGAGTATAGTTGCTTTACAATGATGTGTTAGTTTCTGCTGTACAACAAAGTGAATCAGCTGTACATATACATATATCCCCATATCCCCTCCCTCTTGTGTCTCCCTCCCACCCTCCCTACCCCACCCCTCTAGGTGGTCACAAAGCACCGAGCTGATCTCCCTGTGCTATGCGGTTGCTTTGCACTAGCAATCTGTTTTACATTTCGTAGTGTGTATATGTTCATGCTGCTCTCTCACTTCATCCCAGATTCCCATTCCCCCTCCCCGTGTCCTCAAGTCCATTCTCTGCACCTGTGTCTTTATTCCTGTCCTGACCTCTAGGTTCTTCATAACTTTTTTTTTCTTTTTTTTTTTTAGATTCCATATATATGGAATATATATGTTAGCATACGGTATTTGTTTTTCTCTTTCTGACTTCACTCTGTATGACAGACTCTAGGTCCATCCACCTCACTACAAATAACTCAATTTCATTTCTTTTTATGGCTGAGTAATATTCCATGGTATATATGTGCCACATTTTCTTTATCCATTCATCTGTTGATGGACACTTAGGTTGCTCCCATGTCTCGGCTATTGTAAATAGAGCTACAATGAATATTGTGGTACATGACTCTTCTTTTTTTTTTGTTTACGGTACGTGGGCCTCTCACTGTTGTGGACTCTCCCATTGCAGAGCACAGGCTCCAGACGTGCAGGCTCAGTGACCATGGCTCACGGGCCCAGCTGCTCCATGGCATGTGGGATCCTCTCGGACCGGGGCATGAACCAGTGTCCCCTGCATCGGCAGGCGGACTCTCAACCACTGCGCCACCAGGGAAGCCCTCTTCTTGAATTATTGTTTCCTCAGGGTATATGCCCAGCAGTGGGATTGCTGGGTCGCATGGTAGTTCTATTTTTAGTTTTTTAAGGAACGTCCACACTGTTCTCCATAGTGGCTGTATCATTTTAAATTCCCACCAACAGTGCAAGAGGGTTCCCTTTTCTCCACACCCTCTCCAGCGTTTATTGTTTCTAGATTTTTTGATGATGGACATTCCGAGCGGTGTGAGGTGATGCCTCATTGTAGTTTTGATTTGCATTTCTCTACTGATTAGTGATGTGGAGCATTCTTTCATGTGTTTGTTGGCTATCTGTATATCTTCTTTGGAGAAGTGTCTATTTAGGTCTTCTGCCCATTTTTGGATTGGGTTGTTTGTTTTTTTGATACTGAGCTGCATGAGCTGCTTGTAAATTTTGGAGATAAATCCTGTGTAAGTTGCTTCATTTGCAAATATTTTCTCTTATTCTGAGGGTTTTCTTTTCGTCTTGTTTATGGTTTCCTTTTCTGCGCCAAAGCTTTTACGTTTCAATAAGTCCCATTTATTTATTTCTGTTTTTATTTCCATTTCTCTAGGAATTGGGTCAAGAAGGATCTTGCTGTGATTTATGTCATAGAGTGTTCTGCCTATGTTTTCCTCTAAGAGTTTTTTTTTTTTTTTGCGGTACGCGGGCCTCTCACTGTTGTGGCCTCTCCCGTTGCGGAGCACAGGCTCCGGACGCACAGGCTCACAGGCCATGGCCGCTCTGCAACATGTGGGATCTTCCCTGACTGGGGCACGAACCCATGTCCCATATATTGGCAGACGGACTCGCAACCACTGAGCCACAAGGGAAGCCCCCCCCCACAAGAGTTTTATAGTATCTGACCTTACATTTAGGTCTTTAATCCATTTTGAGTTTATTTTTGTGTATGCTGTTAGGGAGTGGTCTAATTTTATCCTTTTACATGTAGCTGTCCAGTTGTCCCAGAACCGCTTATTGAAGAGGTTGCCTTTTCTCCATTGTATATTCTTGCCTCCTTTTTGAAAAAGAAGGTGACCATATGTGCATGGGTTTATCTCTGGGCTTTCTATCCTGTTCCATTGATCTATCTTTCTGTTTTTGTGCCAGTACCATACTGTCTTGATTACTGTAGCTTTGTAGTATAGTCTAAAGTCAAGGAGCCTGATTCCTCCAGCTACGTTTTTCTTTCTCAAGATTGCTTTGGCTATTCGGGGTCTTTTGTGTTTCCATACAAATTGTGAATTTTTTTGTTCTAGTGCTGTTTCTGCATCTGGAAAATGAGGACTAGAAGTTAAATAAGTTTTAGATTTCATTTCATTTATAAAAGATGTAATTCTACACCTGTGATTTTCAAAGCATCCATTAGCAGATTTTACCAAATGATTAGAAATATATTCTTTGTCTTTAAAATGGCCTAAGGACAAAACATTTGTCATATTTAAACAGCTATTCTTGAAGTTTGTTATTGCTGGAATTTACTCTATGAAACATGCAAAAGTACATGTAAGTTATTATACTATTTTTTTAAAGAGTATTCATTTACAAAACATTTCACACATATAAGTCACAATGTATGAAATATATCCTGCTCACATTTATATTAGCTCTTGAGTGACACAAAATAATATAGAACTGATAAATAGAGAAATCATACTTCTCTGGCTTTTTATAGTTTACAGAGCAATTTCTGAAAGTGTCATCTCACTTAAGGTAAAGTTGGAACTTCAAAAAATACATGAATATGTTAATGTATTTTTTTTATTGTTGTATGTATCAGACATGTTTTATTTGATTTTTTAACAGTATATGTATTTTAAAAATCTGAATTAAGATTTTAAATATCAAATTATATTTTAAATACACAAGAATAGGAGACTGTTTAAAATAATCTGTGATGGATTTTTCTTTTTAATTTTGGTGATTTGTATTATGTATATTATGAAAGTCAGCATGTTTTGTCCGTGGAGAGCCCCTTGCATAAAAATCAAATTTATTCCTAAGTGGTGATCTGTGAAAAGTCATGCCATTTTTCCTCAAATGTGAGAGATACTTTCCTTCATATGTGGCATGCTTTCTTTTTTTTTTTGCTTCTTGTTTATTTATTTATTTATTCATTTGTTTTTTAAATGTTTTTATTGGAGTATAATTTCTTCCTTTATTAAAAGGAGTATTATATCTATATGGTGATATAGAGATACACAGGTGATATTGTAAATATAAATAATAGTGTTTGGCTATTTCTCAACATTTTCAGACTTTTAATTTAACATGTCATATTTATATATTTGATTTTTTCTCAAAGGTTATTTATCCCTGACACTCCCTAGTGAGGTACTTGAGGTAGAGTTATTCCTTGCACAAACTGCTTTAGAAAGTTTTCTTTTACTTTAAAAGGATGTGGGTGGTTTCAAAGTAGATAAGCAGAGAATAGGTATGTTACAATAACAGATTCATTTTGTAACTCTAAGATGGTTTGAACTACTGCTTCGGTCATTGAGGGTTAGTGCATATTTGTGTATTTCTCTGTGTGTGTGTGTGTGTAATCTAATCATTATTTTTGCCTATACTCTCTCAAATTCTCTGGAAGGATGGGGGAGAAAAGTATTTTTTAAAGGCATGTGACAAAATGAAATAGTTTGTTAAAAATTTAGAAATAATTTTGATACCATCTTGGCTAAAATAATCTCTGTGTCACTCTGGTTCCCATTGTTTTATTTTACTCATCAGCACCTGAACTTATAATTTGGTGTGTATGTCTAAATGAAAGTGCCTGTTTGTTGTTTTGTTTCTGTCTTTCTCACATTCCCACTAGAAGATAAAACTCCTTTAGAGAACGAATTTGCCATCCTTAGCCATCATTGCAACCACAGGACTCAGAACAGTGCTTGGCAAATGCATGAATGGATGGATACGGTTAAAGTCATATGTGCTAACGTCCACTCAACCAGCTATTCACAGTAGGGTTGTGAAGGGTGAGAGTCAAAAACACCTAAAGAATGGGAAGGTCAGGACATTTATAACAAGCTAAGTAAATATTTCATGGGATTAGTGGTTAATAGATTAAGGGTGTGGGCTTCCCTGGTGGTGCAGTGGTTGAGAGTCTGCCTGCCGATGCAGGGGACGCGGGTTCGTGCCCCGGTCCGCGAAGATCCCATATGCCGCGGAGTGGCTGGGCCCGTGAGCCATGGCCCCTGAGCCTGCGCGTCTGGAGCCTGTGCTCCGCAACGGGAGAGGCCACAGCAGTGAGAGGCCCGCGTACCGCAAAAAAAAAAAAAAAAAAAAAGAGATTAAGGGTGTTAGCAAATAAAACTTGGGGTATGTGAGAAAAAAAGCACTTTAGTCTTCTCCTATTTTAGATAAAAGCACAAAATGAAGTAATGTAGAAAACATTTAGGCCAGTGTCTGGCTTGCTGGTAGCAGCTCCAGTGGAGAAGGAGACCCTGCTCCTGCTCCTTGGATGACCTTGGGGAAGGTGGCGCAGCTGAGGAGTTCTCATTCAAATCTGGGAGCACGGCAGAGTTCAGAAATGGACTTGAGGGACCTCTGATTCTCAATGACACTCAGTGCTGAGCACAATTTCCTCCATCTGGGGCAAGTGCCCAATAGGAAATCTTTCAGGAAAGGGCTGTTCTTCACACTGTAGAAAGGTAATTCTGTTCTGCCTTTCAGTTACAGCACATCATAGGTAAGAATAAAGCTTTGCCCAGGAACCAAGGCTGTCAGCTTTGTCACCATCGACAGAGGGCGTGGGTGGCCGTTTTCATACTGTGCATTTGAACTTACAAGCAAATGGACTTGCAGCCAATCTTTCAAAACCCAAATGGAGGGGTTTCTGTGATGTGTTTCTCCTCAGAACTCTCTTAACTCTCCTGTTCCTCCTTGTCTTAGTTTTCTGTTGCTGGTGAAACAAATTGTCACAAAATTCCTGGCTTAAAATAACTCACATTTATTATCTTACAGTTTTGGATGTCAGAGGTCCAAAATGGGTCTCACTGAGCTAAAACCAAATGTCAACAGTGTGTTCCTTCTGGAGCATCCAGGGGAATCCTTGCTTTTTTTCCAGCTTCTAAAAGTACCCACATTCCTTGGTTCCTGGCCTCTGTCCGTCTTCAAATCCAGCCGTAGCCGATCAAGTATTTCTCACATCATCTTATCACTCTGACACTGACATTTTTGCCTCCCCCTTCCCACTTATGGACCCTTGTGATTACATTGGGTCCATTCAGATGATCTAGAGAAGGTTAGCTGAGTAATAGCCGTAAATAACTCCACCTGAGACCTTAAGTCGCCTTTGCCATGTAATTAACATTTTCGTAGATTCTAGGCATTAGGAAACGTACACCTTTGGGAGACAATTATTCTGCCTACCATGTTATATATTTTATTTATAAAGATTTGGGCTTTTCTAAAAATGAGCACATCTCTAGAAAAGGGACAATTCTACTTTCATGTGTGGTTGAAATGGCCTAGATCTAGGAAAGAAGAGCATCTAAACCTTTGTTTATTTCTAGTCAGTTTATTCTTCAAAGAGGACCAATCTCACGGCTGCTGGAATGAGATGAGGCCAGAAATGTCACAGCTGCACTTGTTTTTTTCCAATTCGACTTTCTGCTGTTTAGAAGAAATACCTATTCTCTTGTGAAGAAAGCAATCCCATTCATTGTTACAGGTAATTACCTATTTGCAGACACACGAGTCTCAGATAGGACTTTATGTACATTGTTTTTTGGTACAGTCCCTGCATTTAGTGGGAACATTTGAGCTAGTGCTTTACATTTGCAAAGAACACAACACTTCAGGCACTTCCAACGTTTTTAGAAAATAAAATTAATAACAAGTCTTTTGAAATCATTATTATCTGTCCAAGTGAGATTTAATAATGACTCATATATTTGACCCTCTGTGGTAGATTCTAAATAAGAATTAATGTCTGTAACTTGCAGTGGAATTTCACTTTATAATTGTGTGTAGGCAAAACCAACAGTTGCTTATTTTTTACTGTTTTTGTCAGTAACTGTTCCATCATATTGTTTTATGAGGCAATAATATAGCATCTAAGTAGAAAAATTCTAGGCACAAATATTTATCCTATTGAATAACAGAGAGATTTCCATCAATAAATCAGGAAATCAGATTATTATTCATGTGAGGCAGGCCCAAGTGAGACACATAACTACAGTAAAAGCCATGATTAACGATGTTTGAATGTCAAAAGTTTGAAAACTTGAGGTGAATTTATTAAATATCCAGAAATCTATAACATAATCCATACCTCAAACAAGCTGTCTGAATTTCTTTACATCACTCATCCAACACCTACTACACTGGGGAAGCTTCTGATTTATCTGACTTAATTATGTCCAAAACTATGTGAATTCATGGTATTCCTGACCAAAAACATGAATTTTTACTACTGACTCAAATCTAAAAATAGTTGTTTTTACTGAAAGAGTCCTTGAAGCTGTTGCTAAGGAACGAGCTTTGGAAAATGAAGAGAAAATATCATCGAAATCTCTTAGTTAAAAAGGAGAAAAATTCTGAAAAGCAGCCATTTCTCAGGGAAGCTGATATGTAGTGATCAACTTTTTCAGGCCTGGCCCATCCCGAGTTGTCACGCCATGAAACTGTCTTCTACTCGACTCTCTGTAATCCATGTTCAGATATTCACCAAGATGTCATCTGTTAGATTTAATAACAATTCACTTTTCAAATGTGAAGGTTTCAGGGAAGTCTAGAGTCCTCAGGCTACATTAAACACATATGCCTGATGCTTGCCTGTAGGAAATTAAATATCATGTTAGGATATCATATATATATATATATATATATAACAGTTACATTAGTGTCTTTGCCCATGTTAATTGTTACGGATGGACAGAAGGAAGAAAAGGCAACATTTGCTTGAATCTCTAAGATCACATATAGGAATTAATCTTTTCTTTTAAAAAAGTATTATTCACAATGCACAGTTGTCAGTTAGCCAGAGTTTTCTAAAGGCCTTAAAATGTACTTAACAATCGTTGGCTTGGTTAATTGCATTTTTGTTAAAATGACAATTTTTCTTTCTATTTGAGGACCTTCATGGAATGCTATAGGAGTCCTAGCTTCGGGCAGTGGCTTAAGTGGAAGCAGTGTAGAAGCAACCCTGCTCGCGCAAGGATTTTACAGACTGAAAACCTATTGGGAAAGCTAAGTTTTGAAGAATGAAAGTAGGAGAGGGGTAAAGACATGGTAGAATGGGGTGGTGATTAACTGAGGAGGAGATGGCTGTCCATCATTAGCAGTGATAGGTTACTTAGCTAGGATCTATGGATTATGGTGTTTTTCTGAAGAGTCTGAATTATCTGCTCTCATTAGTCAAGTAGTGTTATTTTCATACTGACTCGTTTTAGAGTTATATTCAAGAATTGAGCAAAATCCAGTGAACTGACACCATGTCAGCATCCCCTGCTGGTCCTCTATTAAATAGATTGCCTCAGTTAAATGCATGTGTCTTCTTTACCTGGGCTCAAGATATTTTTGTTATAAGAAATTAAAAGAACTGAGTACTTATTCTCAGAACATGACTAATACCTTAATTCAATTGATTATAAAAAATTTAAATATGATTGTAATTTTATCAAATTGTTATCATATTTGAATATTCTGTTAGTTATTCTTTCCTATATTTAGCTAAACTGTAGAATGACTTTTTAAATTTAGTTTGTGTTCATTTGAGTAATTACATGGGACAACCAGCATTATGTCTAAAGGTCACTGAAACTGTTATTTCTGTACTGTTTCGAAGGATAATGTGAAGAATTTGTATTTTTACCAAGTAGCCATCTTACCTAAAGCTTGCACATTACCAGTTGGAATGATGAACTCCTGTTGCAACTAGTAGCGATGTTTTTTAAAATTATTACTACAATAACTAACCTTAGTGTGAAAAGTTCACTGCCTGAAAGTGGGACAAAAGATAGTATGATCTTGTCTGGTAAGATACAGACTTGTTATCCTAATGGAGAGAATGGGAGAAGTTCTCTACAGAAGTTTCTGTATAAGGCTTTCCTTTATAAGGAGTTACCACAAGAGAGCTAAAAGAAACTTGCTGCAACTGTTTTCTAAATGAAGCAGATAAAAATTAACACTGATTGATCCCATCAAGAAGGAGTCAATAGCTGTTGCAGAGACAAATTTCAGATCTTAAAATAATATTGGACAGGGAAAGATTCTAGAAGCCCTCACCCTTAGAGAATGCTTGTGGTGGGGTTTGTTTGCCAAAGGAAAGGTCAGGAAGCCAATGTTTCCTGCTGCTTCCATCACAGGGAGTAGTTGGTGATGTTTTCTTCCATTTTCTCTTAAAGATAAACTCACCAAGTGAACAACTTCATGAAGCCCATTTCAGAAACTTCCCATTGAGAAGAATAGTATCAGGTTATAGGGGCCTGTTACTAAAAAACCCCTCACCACTTAGGGTAGCAAATAGGTTTAAATTCTTCTGCTAACCCTCATGAACTGTTAGAGACTTCCTGACAGGACAGTGTTAGGGCACCGTCTTGACAAAATTTAGAAGGTCCTGTTCAGGTTTGTTGAGGAAGGATGTTATGATTAGTTAGAGATATCCTTATGGATGAGGGTGTAGTGCTATAGGTGTAGCCTGAGTTACTCTTAGCAGCCAGAGTTCAGGTAATAAATATCTATATCCTTAACTCCAAGGGTATATTTTATGGTGATATGGATGGAGAAATGTTGGTACTATTAGTCCAAAAGATAAAAGGTTTAATCCAGAGATGGAGACCTTGATTTGTTAACTGGCCCTTAGATTCATGACATAGATTATACCTGATAAAATAGGATCATTAACAAACCTTTGTTATTGGGGGCAGGGGAAAAAAGATGAAGTGAGGTATGTCATCTTTTGTCCAGAAATTCTAGTGAATCTAAATCTAACTGAGCATTTCCTTATTTCCTAAAAGTAAATATAGTTCATGATATATATTATACATTATTTTTGAGCATTCACAATAGGCATTAAATACACATACTTGTGTATAGTGTTCTTTGAATTTTAATCGTCATGTAGGTGTAGAGTTGGTTTCCACAGAGAACACTCGTCTTCCATCTATGTCTATGTCCTGGCCCATCCCAAGCCCACGATGGCTGCTTGTCCTACAAACACAACTGCACTCAGAGCCTGGACCCTGAGTCTCAGGAGTGACCCAGCCTCCAGGGTCAGGCATTTCTCTTCACTCCTACTTCTGGTTGCAGCATCTAACTCTTCTCTGGTTCACTGACACTTTATCCCTCTTGTGAGAATCACAGTGGTGCTGTGGACAGTCACATCAGTACGTTTCCCAGAATGGCATTTGGCAAGGAGCATCATACATGGGACATGGTTTTATAGTGCAGGTTGGGCTCACTGGAGCCCAGACACTTTTCTTTTTAACGTCTTTCCTTCAACAAATGTCTTTCTAAAGATCTCGGCTGAAGTCTCAGGGGCTCCAGCCTAGGTTATTTAGGGAATAACTTCTGAATAATCACGTGCATACACACTGAACAAGCAGTAGTCAAATTAATACAAAATTAAGGAAACCTTCTCCCAAAGATGCATTCATGTTAATGACCTTCTCCAGACACAATGGGAGATGACTCTCTTTATATTTAGGTAATAAAGAGCCTTCTCAAGTTAGTTTTTCAGAACTAAAGAAGAGACTCATTCCACAGGCGCAACCAAAGTTGCAGCCCAAACTAATTGTAATTTTAAAACGATAGTTCCTTCATAGATTATGCCCTTCAAGGTTAGCATACAACCAGTCAAACAAACAAACAAAAATCCTGTAAAACTTTATATTTTTTAATTGAAATACATTTGATTTGCAATGTTGTATTAGTTTCAGGTGTATAGCAAATTGATTCAGTTATATATGTTATATATATACACACACACACATATATGTGTGTGTGTGTATATATATTCTTTTTCAGATTCTTTTCCATATAAGTTATTACAAGATATTGAGTATAGTTCCCTGTGCTATACAGTAGGTCCTTGTTGGTTATCTATTTTATATATAGTAGTGTATGTCTGTTAATCCCAACCTCCTAATTTATCCTTCCCCCTTTTCCCCTTTGGTCACCATCAGTTTATTTTCTATGTCTGTGGGTCTCTATATTCTTTTAAAAATTTTAACTAGCAAGCATATTTTGTTTTTGTTTATTAACAAAATTATACTGTTGTTAATAAGTATATAGACTCTCCTGATCTCTTCACCATAAATAATCTCTTCTCCCACAGACCTTCCACACAGCCCTTTGACCCTCTCTTGTGTCCCTGGCTTTTTAATCCTTTGGGTACTTCTGTCTTTATACTACACTGTAAACTCTATGAGGACAGAGACAAAGTGATTTTTATCTCTGGGACTCTCCTCACACTGCTGTATCCTCCTTTCAGTAAACATGCCTCCACTTTTGGTAAATAGATGTCTTTTTGTGTAACTGTTTCTTTTTTTTAACTTTTTATTTTATATTGGAGCATAGTTGATTATCAATGTTGTGTTAGTTTCAGGTGTACAGCAAAGTGATTCAGTTAGACATATACACGTATCTATTCTTTTTCAAATTCTTTTCCCCTTTAGGTTGTTACATAATACTGAGCAGCGTTCCCTGTGTGGTACAGTAGGTCCTTGTTGGTTATGTATTTTATATATAGCAGTGTATACATGTCAATCCCAAGCTCCCTAACTATCCCTCCCCCCAACCCCCCGGTAACCATGAGTTCGTAACTGTTTCTTAAGAGTCTTGCATTATGTAAGACTGCTGCTTTAGAGCAAACAGTAATAGAATCTCAAGGCTACTGGGCTGCTACCTTTAATGCTCATGATCGCTGACATAGAGGTATGAGGGTGGTGGTTCTCACGTGTGTAAGAATGTCAGACGCAGATGTGAGCAGGTTACTTCGCACCCTGCACCATGAGTTTGTTCATCCATGAAATGAGGATGCTAATGGTACCTTCTTAGTGTATTGTAAGGATATTTGAAATTTTTTCATGAAAAGCTTTTAGAACAGTATCAGATGTGCATGTTTCTTTCTCAAGAACGGTTAGCTGTTACTACTGACATTGCCTTGGCAGTCGGAAAGAATAATATCTTTTTAAGTCAAGCCCCAGGGGAAGAATTAAATATACTAAAGATACACAACATCTAGCCTAGGCTTCTCTGTCAACAACTTGTTATTTGTTTAGTGAGCTCAATTCAGATATCTTAGTTTTGCGGTGTGTGAGCTGCCGAACTTCAGTAGCCCCTTGACACAGGCTCGGCGTATATAGTGGCATTGCTAGTTTCTAGGATTAAAAGAAAGCAAAGGTTACACTTACATAAAGAAAAGAAAAACTATATCCTGTGAGAGATCAGTAAAAAACGAAACTAATAAACTAGAAGAAAAAGAACTTAAAATAATAAAATGTCTTGCTTGGTCCAGGAAGTTCTCTATGAAACATACACATATCCTATCCCCAAGTTCACAGCTGCTGCGGTCGCTGTAGGGACTTGACCCTGAGAAGTCGGCCCTGGCTCTGTCCTCACTGAAGTGCGAAGCCCCTGGAGCAGCCTGGTGACCAAGGAGCAAAGAAACGGCTGTGAATTTCAGAAATTACCGCTAGGGACGAGCGTGCTTTCAAGTCCTTTACATTGGGTTCACTTCACAACCGTTTCCTCAAAACCACCCTTCAGGAGTTCCACTGCCATCAGTTCTTCTGACTAACTTCTTGTCATTTGTATGTTTATTTTGTTTGTTTTATTTGTAGCCTAAAGATTTTGGTTTGATCACAGCAAAGGGGAAATTTCCCCCAAAGTTATGGAAATAGTACAAAGGATTAGATGTAAAACTGGAATTTACCCTTCCATCATTTAACGACGTACTCTGTTCCGCGTCATTCTCAAAAATAAGATACTGAATGTTTCTTTTCTATTGTGACATATTTTACCAGGAATACATGTTTTGATATATTCTGGAAAAAAAGAGCTATTAATATTAGATATTGGCTTAACGAACCTAATCCGTAGCATTTGGCTGAGCAATCTGAAACTTACAACTCATTAATATTGTGAAAGGACGTTGATCGCTGAATTTTCCTTGCTGCTGTTGAAAACATCATCACTCTGCTGATGTTGCATGAAAGATATTACCACGTACTTTATCATCAAGTTTTGTCCGTCATGTTCTATTATCATGATATCTTAGAAATATATTAACATAATTATTTTATTCAGAATACTTCTCCTTTTGACATATTCTGGATTTTCAGTCTACTATGTAAAAAAGTTGTCTATTAGGAAGACAACAACAGAAGTCCTGACAACTTTAAAGCTGGAAAAGGTATAGAATTAATAGAAAGTAGACATCAATGGTAAAAATTACCATAATACTTAGGTAAATAATGAGAGCTGTGAAATTTGAATTGAATAGAGAGAATGAAAATTGCAATATTTTTGACTAAAGTAAATTTTGTCATATGGTTTAAATCTCAAAATAAAGTTTTTAGTTCCCTTTAGATATGAACAGGTTATTTAGACCATTAGTTCCTTTCATACATTCCTCCGGGACCCAACAAGACCTTAATATAAATCTTACTACTAATTCTCTTTCCCAGAGATGTCTGAATTTTAAAGCAGGTACTGCTTTCAGCAGACAACAGACATTTAAATGAGCGTGCCTTTAAGCATAATGAAATTTATCTGAGTTTTAATATGCCCTCTTGAGACTGTAGCAACACTGGTAAGCAGTCACTTGTTCTGGCAGAAGAAGGTCACTGTGCACCTTATTGTACTACCGTGTTTGGAAAGCAAGTTGAAAGTAAAAGGGGAAATTGCTTCCCTTGACCCATTCATGAAATTTCTTTGTAATACCAAACCGAAAAGGTTTTAGAAAGATAAAAAAAAATCGTGGCCCCAAAATGGCGAAGTTCATAACTGATTATTGAATAAGAATGACTTTGAAAACAAAACTTTAATTGAATATCTACTGTTTATAATATACTATGCTAGGGTTATAAAACACCCTTGAGGAACTTTTAATATCTTTAGGAAATGACACATAGGTGAAAAAAATAGTCTTCGTCTAATGCAGTACCCGTTTAGAAAGTGAGACCATCGTAAATGGCCTCTGTGAATCAGATTCTCTTCAGACGTAACCTACTCTTTGTTTTTTTGGCAAAGTGCAGTAGCTTATCCAGGTTAATGAGAGGACCACCAGCAATAACAGGTGGATGGGTTATGCCCACTGTTGGGATGACCCAGAAGCTCCTTTAGTACATATCAAATTACAAGAATTTTAGTTTTCTTTTAGGCTGTACTTCTACTAGCCCTTACCAACACCCTATGTAATTTATTTTTGGTAAAGTTATCAATAACTGATTAGTCTTTGGGCATTAGAATTTATGTAGGTCAAAAACATATCATCTTTGTTTAGGTAAAATTCCACTATCTGTTGCATAGCACCCAGAATGCGTGTATCCTGATGAGATCTTAGAAGGATACCCTAAAGTGACCAAGCTACAGTTTCCTTGGGTCTGCTCCCAGGTGCAGCAATCAGGCAAATTTATTATTTTTCCTTGATAGGGAGTTAATTTCAGATCTGGGGCAACTATAGTACAAGTAGTGCCTCGGACATTGTATTCTACGGGAAAGCAAGGGAGCTCAAAGTCTAATGGGATCACGTTAAGAGGAAAGATGACCCAGTTTGAAGATGTTCCTACTGGATAAATTACGAGATATTCGAGCATCAGAAAATGATAATGTCTACAATTGATTATAATATACGGTATAAAATATCCACGAACCCTAATCACAATAAATACCTACATGTGTACCTAGGTATGTACATACATACATAAATGAGAAAGGGGGAAAAATAACTTCTTCTGTGAAAGACGTGCTAGATATAAAAGTCTATGGAAGGATGGAATTAGAAATTCAACATTCATACCTGATTCAGGGAAGGGTATTCATTCAGTGCTAAAACCATCATATAGATGGTCGTTGGGGAGCAGGATTTTAAGGTGTTGGCAAATCCAGCTCAGACTGCAAAGAGAAAATGTACATTTACTACAGAACTGGCCGTCATCATCTGAGCCAAATGAGTACATTTACAGTTGACTATCAGTAATAGTGGGATGTAGGCAGTGTGATGATTTTTCACTTTCTGATATGATGCATCATGTAGAAAATTATTAGTATTCTTGCTCATAATGTTAACCGGAATCTAATAAAGCCTCTGCACTGCATTCCAGAGCCTAGCAAGGAGAAAAAGGGAGGGAGGGAGGACAGGTGGGAAGCTTACCTTCTTTCTCTCTATTTCTGCCCTACAACAATTTCTCTCTTGATGTATGAATCATTTTTTCTGCGAAGCACACAGATAGCTACCGGTTTTTGTTTATTTTCTTTTATTGGCTGTTATGTGTAGGATTTCTTACTATTAGAATTGAGTACATTTCAAGGGGTGATTTAAAAATTAGTGTTAATATGTAAGATTTGTAAGTAAATGTCCTCTTGTAATTTTTCTGGCAAGGAATAGCCGTTCAATGCATTCCAGAGAAAAGCATTTGCTTTTCTTAATAGGAATCTATATGACATATATGTATTCAGTACAGAAACTTCACGTGAAAAGTTACATTTTTATGTAAAGCTAGTTAATTCACTGAAGGCCACTCAAGAACTGTGCTAATTAAAATGTGCTATTTAAAGGAGTGAAATATTATGAGCTACTCAGAGTAGCGGATGCAGGAAACGAGTTTGCAAACAGGGCCATCATCAGTAGAATTTTAAAAGGTTTGCTATCCTCCCCTCTGATAATTAATTCTTAGAATTTCCAGCGTCAGACCATAAAAGTACAGTCACAAATAGTTTCCTAATCTGTTTACCCGTTACCTTACAAAAGAGGCAAGTATAAATTCATATTACTAATGTAATATTAATTTGTTTTTCTCAACCAGTGCTTAGAAACTATCTTTTTCCTTAATGAGCATTATGCCACCATCATAAAAACTGCTCTTTCAAGTTTTACGACAAATTAGGTTTACAATTATGGGATCGCATTTCTAAACATCAGATGTAATTTGCTCTGACAGGAGAAAATTTTTCCTGTAGACAAATATTCAAGCTCTTCCATTGTTAATAGCAAATTAAATAGAAAACTTTTCATACCTGCATGTACTTTATTTAGCTTCCTTCCATCTGCTCTGCAAATGTCCTTATAAAACTGTATCCCATGGCAACCTCCAATGGCATTTTAGCTCCCTGACTCCCAAGTGAGCTAGTCTCTCCCAGGGAAACCACCTTAGCCCTTCAAGGACAGCATTTTTTGTTAATTTAGAAGGGGCTTGATTGGTGAGGACCCCTTCCACAATTTCCATGATTGCATATATGTTCCTTTATATGGATAAGAAGGTACTTGATTTTCATATGGTTTGTGAATCATGTTTCAATCCCAAAGAAGAGAATGAATCCCATTATTTCACAACATCACTACTCTCCTGTTTGTAGACAAAGAGATAATCATTTTTATCAATGTGAAAAAGTCTCTCTCCTAGAAAGTTACTTGAAAGAAAAGCTTATAAATTTAGAATTTTAGGGGGAAGAGAAAATTTCAAGTCCATTTACTTATATCATTAACTTGTTAATTATTGCTGAGAGGTTTATGGATCCTGGGAGGGACTGTGAGCCCAAAGCAGTCAATTTAGGATCTTCCCAGGGGGTCACTTACAGCTTTAATATTTAGAGGTTATTTACTCTCTCTAAACCTCAATTTTCCAGTTTAGAAAATGGGTGTAACTTCGCAGGGTGTTGTGAAGACAATGGGAGATTCTTATAAAAACTCTTCGTGGGCTTCCCTGGTGGCGCAGCGGTTGAGAGTCCGCCTGCCGATGCAGGGGACACGGGTCCCCGGTCCGGGAAGATCCCACATGCCGCGGAGCGGCTGGGCCCATGAGCCATGGCCGCTGAGTCTGCGCGTCCGGAGCCTGTGCTCCGCAGCGGGAGAGGCCTCAGCAGTGAGAGGCCCGCGTACCGCAAACAAACAAACAAACAAACAAAAGCTTTTCGTTAACAACAAATCACTATGCATGGTTTATTATTACACTCTCCTCTTCAACATTTAATAAGTGTAAGCTGTACACAATTAAAACATAACAATGATATTGTAGCTTTAAGCACTTTATTCAAAACAATGAAATGAGTGAAATTCTAAATGAAATCATTGTTGGCATTTGAAATCATGAGAAAGGAACAGTAAACTGCTTTCTACGTAGTCTTATGAAACCAAAGCATTCTGTATTTGAATTTAAAATTGCTTTTGTAACTTTGAATGCGCATCCATATTTTAATAACTTTTCAAATCATAATTATTTTGAAAAATGTTTTAGTATTCTGTTGTGACAAACCACTATGAAGAAACTAAAATTCATATGTGCTTAAAAAGATATGTTTATTTTTTAAAACTTTTATTCCATTTTTCCTTTCAGATGTTATCATTGGTGCTTAAATTTAGAATGATTATGTTTATAAAAGTAATGTGTGACATTTGCATTCTAATGAGTCTTAACCAAAAATTATGCTAATTTATTTCATATGCTTTTACAACACTCTAGATTGTAAATTGTAAATATACTTGATCAAAATTCAGTAGCATAGGATTTAGTTTCTAAAATAAATGTGATGATTTTAGAGAAATTTTTAAACTAGAAATTTATTTAGAACAATAATTCATTAAAAAAACCCAACATTTGATTGTGCCAACGGATATGGAAGAAACTGGGAAAAATCTACAGTAAGCCAATATTTCTATATATAATAAAAATCATATAGTGAGTAAAATCATATTGTGAGTACATAATAAAATTATATAATTAGCTAATATAGAGAAAAGTTCATATAAGAAGTTGGAGGTGCTTATCATCGAACTTTTCAGTGACCATTCTGAGAGACTATGACAGCCTTCTGGATAATTTATTCTCAGATAATTCATTCCAGCTTCCAAATTAGGAGAGTCTCAAATACTTTTCTATTTTTGCTTAACTGCAAACAGAGTAGGAAAGTACAAATTCATACTAGTAAATTACATTAATTGGTTTCCTTAATCAGTTTTTCAAGCTATATGTTTTCTTAAAGAGTACTACCAAGCCACTATAAAACATTTTATGAAGTTTTAAAATAAATTAGGTTTATCATTGTGAGATTGAGTTTCCAAATGACAAATTACATCTGTTGTGACAGGAACTTCTTCCTCCTTCATCTTAATCACTACTATTCTGTTGTAGAACAGAAAGAGAAAATCACAAAAAAATCTACATTTCCAGATGGGCTAATATTTTGCTACGATAACACTTCCAGTTTCTCTGTGTCAACCGTTTCTCCTAGGAGCCCTACTGCCTTTTAGTTGAGAGAAGTATTTAAAAATCAAGATCTGCATTCTTTATTGTCCCCTGCTTTCCCTTCATTTCCCTTCTCTTTCTAAAAATCTAGTTCAAAAGCCATTAGATGGGACCAAACAAGGAGGGCATCTGTTCCGGGGGCAGGTTGAGCTGTGAGAGGACAGAGCAGGGCTTGGAGTTCAGGAAGGGTAAAGCGGACCATGATGGAGTGTAAGGTGTGGGTGTTGGGGACCACGTCAAGGGGCAGTTCCATGCCGGGTTTTGGAGCCCGTAGAGGGGACGTCCATGAGAGGAAATGGAGCAGAGATGGTGAATGTTCTTTCATGTTGGCAAAGGAGTATCTTCAGTGTAGAGTGGGATCACTCGGTTGATGTGTAAATCCATGAACACTTCTGTAGGATTTTGCAGAGATGCCCTCATGCTGGGTTCTCATCAGCAGTGTTTGTGTGTGTGTGTGCGTACACGTTGCTTCCTTACAGCTTTGCTGAGGTGTGCTCTCAATAAATTTTTTTTTTTTTGCTAACCTGAGAAATGAGGGATAGTATCTTTGGGTATTTTTAAACTGTATTTTTTTTATTCTGAGTACATGATTTCATGTGTTTAAAGGTCAGTTTTATATCTTTTTCTTGTGAATCCTCTGTTTATACTTTTTGAGCATTTCTACAGGCATTTGGGGGTTTTAAATACTTTTCTACATAGTTAGAAAGAATGTGGTCAGTACTCATAGCTATTTGTCTTAAGAGCTTATAATTTATCTTTCGAATTTGTGTATGATTCATTTTATTATTTTAAAAACATAAGTGAATGTATCTGTATTTTAAAACATAGGTGAATATATCTGTGTTTTCTTTAATTGCTTCTGGATTTTATGTCATTTTTAGAAAATTTGACCTCAAAGTTATAAGGAATTAATTCATGTTTTCTTCTGGTGCATGTTTTTTTGTTTGTTTGTTTTTGCTTTTGAGTTGGATGTCTGATCTACTTAAAGTAATTCTGCTCTGTAGTGGTATAGATCCAGGTTTTTCCAGATGGCTACACATTTTGATTTAAAAATCCATTTTCTCCCAGAGTTATATTGATGGATCTGATTCTCGAATGTCTTCTCTGGGTGTATTTATGGCCAGTACAATACTGTTTTAGTTATAGAGGCCTTATGGCACATCTTACTTTCACTAGGGCTAAGGACTCTCATTTCTTTTGAAATGTTTTCTGGCTATTCTCCACCGTTGATTTTTCCACTTGTATTTGAGAGTCAACTTGTCCAGCTTTAGAAGGAAAAACAAAAAAGAAAAAAACAAAAAAGAAGAAAAGATAAACCTCTCATCATTTTGTGGCGATAATTAAAAATGCATATATTAACTTGGATAAAATTTATTGTTTTATGTTTACTTTGCATCTTTCATAAGTAATTTAAAGTTTTTTTATATAGATTGCTTTTTTCTTGATAAATTTATTCCTAACCATTTGATCTTTTTGTCGTTGTTGTTTTATTGTAACTGAGATATTTCCTTGCATTATATCTGGAAATATGCAGCAAGACCATTGACTTTCAATGTCCATTTTACATTTTTCTATCTTACTAAATGTGTGGTTTTAACATGGGTTGTAGCATTCTTTCAGCACATGGGTTTTGCATGCAAACCATTCCCCCACAAATAGGCATAGTCCACTTCTTTCTTTTCAATGTTATGTCTCTAGTTCTTTTCTCCTATCTGATTACTTTGGCTACTAAATCAAATAGTAGTGAGCACCACTGTCCTGCTCTTAACTTTAGTGAGAAAGCTTGATAATTCTCTATTAAGATTTTGCCTGGAATGAATGGGTTGGGAACAGAACCAAAATGAATCCTTTGACCCTACTGACTGAAAAGCAAGCTTATTCAAACTCTTTGTAACATTAAGTCAGGGAATATATAGCAGTATACCAGATTCAACATAAATGTGAATTTCTCTTTACTGAGCTGAGTACTCTGTACCAGGTAGCTGGAATTGTCTTTTTGTAAATATGTAATTCATGATGTGAAGCAAACAGTGCAAGAGAATGAGAAGAGAGGATAAAAACTGAGGGCTACCAATCCACCGGCTTCCCTGAGCTGAGATGGTTCACATCCTTACCTGCCAAGCCACATTTCTCAGAAACATGTGCCTCCTAGAAATGAGTGGTGACTGGGATTTACAAGACTCTTGACATGCATGCTGTTTTGCCTGTTATACACCCTTTCTCCCTTTTTATCCCCACTTTACTGAGGTATAATTGACAAATAACGTTGTAAAATAGTTAAATTGTACAGCATGATGATTTGATATACATATACATTGTGAAAGAATTTCCCCTTCAAGTTAATTAACACCTGTTACCTCACATGTTTGCTGTTTTTGTGTGTGTGTGAACATTTAAACAACTTTCAATTCTACAATACAGTGTTATCAACTAGTCACCATCCTCAGATCTTATTCATCTTATAACTGAAAGTTTGGACCTTTTAGCAATCAACATGATTTATGAACTAGAAATTGGTCTTGGTTAAAGCCTATTGTGTCTCATGAGCTTGGCTGTCATTCTGAGGTTACAATGTAGAGTAGGAGTTACGGTGACTTTTGGGTGAGATGTATTTATTTTATGATGTTAAGTATGTATTTATCAATTCCTATCCATAATTTTCTTATTAAGAGTGGATGTTGAATGACAAAAACATTCAGCACTTAAGATGACTGTAAAGTTTTTCTCCATAAATCTATTTATATGATGAATGCTGTTACTGAATTTCTTAGTATTGAACTACCTTGCATTCCTGGAGTAAATCCCACTCTATAATGATGCATTAAGTTTTTTTAATGTGCAGTTGGATTCTATTTGCTAATATTTTACTTATGATTTTTCATGAATGGGCATATATAGATTGATCTGTAGTTTCTTATGCAGTGCAATTTTATCAACCTTTGGTACCTCTTATATTCACTTCATAAAAATAACTTTAAAATATTTCTTTGTGTATTCTCCGGAACAATTTAAATAGTCTTGGCTTTATTAGGTCTTTTAAGATTTGATGGATTTCATTTGTGAAAATATCTGAGCCTGGTTCTTTTGTGTGTAGTATTTGTTTTATAACTTTATTTCTTCTGTAGAAATAGCTCCACGTAAGCTTTTTTCTGTGCTTTGTTACATTTGTAATAATATGTTTGCTTATGAAATTATCCATTTCAGTTTATTCACATAAACTTGTGAAAAGAGTCAAGATTTTTGAACATTATCAGTTTCAAAAGTTATTCCTCCTTATTACTTCTCAGGTGGTGTCATTATGATTCTGTTTTCTATTCTTAATTTTTTCTCAAAGGATGATTATTGCTCCTTAAAATTTTTTTTTAATTTCAATTTTTGCATTATCTTTATATGTTCTTCCTTTTGCTTTCTTTTGGCTTAATTTTTCCCCCAAATTTTGCATTTAATATTTGATGCACTTATTTTTACTTTTTGTATATACTGACCTATGGATTTAAAGATATGACTTTCCTTTGATTAATGCTTTTATTATATCCCATAGATTCTGATATCCTAATTTTCATTATCATTATGTTTTGAAATATTTCAATTTTGGTGTAAATTATCCCTTCTAAATAGAATTGCATAAGTAAGATTTTTAAAAATTTGAGGTGACAGAGACTTTAATAATTTTTGGTATTAACTTTTAGTTCTATTTCATTGTGACTAGAAAATATTGTTTGTCTTATTTCTGCTATAAGACTTGCTAAGGTTTTTAAGGACCTAGTATATGGTCACTTCTTATTAGTATGAAGAAGATGTGCCTATTTTTGGGGGGATATGCAAAAAATCCTTAGTAGTTAACCCATATTAATAAAACCCTTATTAATATATAAATTGTATACATTTATATTTTAAAAATATGTTTCCCACTTGGGTCTTGGTCTGAAAGTCTTGTATTATTAGTGTTTTCCTATTAATTTCTTCCTGAATCTACTTGTTTTGTTTATTTTGAAGGTGGTTCTAGTGTTATTGCATTCAGATATTTATAACTTATACATTCATTTTTACTTTTGGTCTTTAGCATTACAAAATGTTCTTTGTTGCCTGTTTTAGTCTTTTAGTATCTAAATTTTACTTTCTTACATCAGAATTAAAAACTAATGGCATTTGGCTGGCATTTTATTTGATTTGCATTGGGTGGAGCACCTTTGCACATCCTTTTAATATTTTGCTTTTCTGAACAATTTTGTTTAGCTGTGGCTCTTGTATACAAAATAGAATTGTATTTAGTTTTTAAGAAACAAATACAAAAGTGAATTAAGCATCTTTACATTTATTTATATATTTTTATTTTTTATATTTCATGGGATTTGCATCTTTTTCTAGTGATTATATTTGTTCTAAGACTTTTTACCATGCTATCAGTACTTCCCCCTCACTTATCTTTCTACTATGTGGCTTGTCAGGATTAGCATTAAATAATATCCATTATTTACCTCTTCCTACACAGGGATTAGACTAGTATTTTCCTTCTCCTTCTCTTCTCATTTTTTAGTTTATTTCTACTGTAATTATTTCTACTGTTATTTGTACTGTATCTAAATTCATAACCCTTCCTTACTAAATTCTTCCACAAATGTCCCAACCTATCTTTTTGGCTAGGTTCACAAATAAATACTGTATATAATACTCATCACTGTTTTTTTTTTTTTAATCAAAATTTTCCTAATCATCTCTTGATTAGACCTACTTGATCAGGATTTGCATTTTATAAAGGTCCCTAGATGATATGTATGCCCATTAAAATGGGAAAAGCATTGACCTAAAATAATGAGAAAGTTATTATTTTTTAGTATTGTAAAATATTCTCTGGAAGTATGAATTATTCTATTATTTTAAAGAGACATTGATTTGGCATGTTGGTATGGATTATAACTTTGGATAAAGATGGACTAACAATGGAATTCATGGTCAAATTAAGCCATCTTTTTAATTCTGGCATTTTCTAAATGGCATAGATTAGTATCAATGTCAAGAGATTCAGGCCTTCTTACCTTGGTTTTTCCTAATGCTTTCAAGGGATACACACACACACACACACACACACACAAATGCACACACCGACACTTTGCATTTTTTTTCTCTAAAACAATACTGTGCAGTAGAACTTTCTTGGCATGCCTTCTCCCTGCAGTGTTCATTACAGTTGCCACCAGCCACGTGTGGCTATCGAGACTTGGAATTATTGAGAACTTGAGAATTTTTATTCCTTAAATTTAAATTTACATGTGGCTAGTGACTACTTCATTAGAAAAACTCTAAAACATAAACTGGTAAACTATGGCCTGCTTTTGTATGACCCATGTGCTAGAATTTTTAAAATGTTTTTAAAGGATTGTAAATACAGACACAGAATGTGCAACACAACAGTATCGTTGTGGCAGTATGCAGTCTGCAAAGCCTACAGGCTCTTACCCTCTGGCTCTTCACAAACAGTTTTCAGACTCCTGCTCTAAAATGTTAATTTTACTTAATACAGCATGCAGAATTAAGAAATAAATTTAAAAGCAGATATTTTGGAAGGTGTACCATCATCTAGCGTTGTCACCAAGAGATTTATTTGAAACAGTGCATGATAAACTTTGAGTTTTTCGTGGTGTGTAGGCATCGATTTAACTTTCCCGTGGAATGTTTGTAATGTTTTAATGTTTATGATAGACAAATATTCAATATCATTTAAAATTTAATTGAAGCCAAGGAAAGTTGTTAAGGTCTTCAGCCTTATAAGACAAAATCAGGTATGTCCAAAGAAATTTGTGCTGTGTTATTAAGTATTCATGCTTACAGACTAGACAGCAAAAGAATTTAGAATTCCTCAGTTTTTCTTTGAGGATTTTCTCCTGAAATCAAAATTTTACTGAAATCTATTATGTTTTCTGTGTATTTTGTGGCAGCTATGGCATCTGCTAAGCCATCAGTTTTCCCCCCTATATTTGGAATTCAAGAATCTACCTGTTGTTGTACCTCCTGGAAAAAAATATCTCAAAAATGTTTACATAAAAATAGTCAAAATTTCAAACGATCAAATTATCAATAATTATATTTTGTTTTACAATGCTTATAGTACGAGCTGTATGTAAAATAATTTGAGTAACATTTAGCATTTCCTTCCAAATGAATGATTCATTACTTTTGCAATAAATCTAATTATTCAGTTTGGTATATCAGTCCTTAAATGATGTGTCATATTAATTGATGCTAGTGTTCTTAGTCTGAATGAACATTCTTTCACAGTATTAACAAGTTTTACTATGATCTTTGCCAAATGCCGAACATTTCCATTATGACTCTCATAAAATTTCTTTGGATGATATTCTGTACACAGTTGCCTTGCCAAAACCAAATTTATGTATATTATATGATCAAGAACTTATCCTTTCTTATTTTCATTTAGGGTCTGTTCTGCAACAAAATTAGTTATTGATTTTTACAAATTAGATTTTAATTTTAAGTACCTAACACTGTGATAGCTATCCAGCTCACTTTATTCACGTTTACTCACTGCCTATAATTGATTTTGTTCATTCTCAACTGATTCAGAGATCTTATATCTGCAGAAATTCAGACTAACTGCAAGTTGCTTTGCATAAAGGAACCAGAATATAGTCATTTTTTTTTCATTTGAAAAAATCAGAGTGTAACAAATATCCCCAAACCTGAGCTATCTTTTGTATAGTCAAACTTTCATTTATGAAATGGATGATTTTTCAGCAAGAGTAGCTCAGTGATGAATATTTTAAAATATGTCTACATTCTGGGATTTTAAGGGAACACATTTGATTTGATGGTTTTTTTAGGATTTTTTTCTCTGCTAGTTTTTGTTGAAAGTCACTAGTCATTGCAGACTAAGAGATGGGCGATAATATCATATCCTGTTCCATCAATGATGACTTATGCTACGTTCTGCTAAAATTAATAGCTCTGAGGTTCTCGCTCCTTTTTCTTTTTGATCATTGAATCCTCATTCTTCAAAAATATTTTTGATGTTCTAAGTAATTTGCTTTTTATTTTTTTGTGTAAGATTTTCCACTTTTTGTTTACTTGTCTCAATGATTTCTATTATAATAAAATACATTTATTACAATGATTGTATTCTTATAAGTTTATCATAAATTTTTTTGTGTTTCTAATATTTAGGGAAAATAATAAAATAATTTGATATGCTATAATATATAACCTGTATTGGAAAGAAACAGCAACTTTTAACACAGCATTTAATAGTAGTACTGACCAACTATTTACACTAAGAAAATAGCAATTCTTGTGCTATAATGAATGAATCATTATACAGTAATTTTAATTTAAGCCTATGTTAGTATTTACTTTTGGATTATTAATGATTAATTAATAACACTTATGTAATGATTTGTATCATATTTAAAGCACCTTCTAGATTTAATTGGGGGCTCAGCAATATCTTTATGTTTCAGTAAGCAAAAACCAGATGGTGCAAACTACCATAAAATTGTAGTAAGTATAGCCATTGCACTAACACCAATGAGAGATTTTTTAATTGTGTGAATATATATACATATATACGTGCATACATACAACCGTAGATAGATTAGATACATAGGTAGATAGATCAAGCAGATCGAATTAAAATAGAAAGATAGAAAGGTTGATGGTTGTAGCAATTTGAAACCCAGCCACTTGTTTAGAAGCACAGATTATCATAAATGTTTTTCAATCAACACTATTTTTTGTTTATCAAATCTTTAGTTTAGCAAACTTATTCCTCATTTGTCAATCCAAGTAAAGTGATGTATATTGATCCTTCTATAATAACAGAGCAATTTCTCCCATTTACTGGAAGTTTGTCATAATAAACATGCAAATCACCTATTTTGGATTAGATATTTATAATAAAAATATACAAGTAAAAATGTTTGCAATGAGTGAGGCACCCTTAGATGTGCTGGGCTCAATCTGAGGAACAAATGCTATCCCACGTTTTTAGTGAAACAATAGTTTCACCTTTAACTTACATTCTTCCTCCCTCCAAAAACATCTTCAACAGTCACAGGGAGTGGTTTGGAAGATAAATCTCATGTATAATCATTATGTACCATCTGTTGATTAAATCTTGACATCTCCCCACTTCCACCTATTTCAAGGATAAACTTATCTATTCAATTTTCTGTTCACTTAGTTCTGTCTCGGGATTCTCCTCAGTCACCATCAAAGATATTTTTCACACCCATCTCACAAAATGCCCAAATATATATGAACACCTGTGGTGACCACAGTTTAGTCTCAAAGTCTCTCTTTTCCCCAGATACATCTCTCTTTATGTGAGCTTTGCTCTCTTTTTTTCCTTCCTCCCCATTTCCCTTTCTTCTTCCCTCCCTTCCTTCTTCCTTTCTCTCCTTTATTGTGTCTCTTGCCATATGACACAAGAAGAAGTAAATGTTGGACAGGTACCTATGAAGACGGAAAAACAGCTGGAGAACCTACAATGATGAGGCAGTAGAATGTGTAATACTACTCTCACTCATGCAATTAATGACAACATAATTTTTGCACAATTTGCTGGGGTTTCTGTTTGCTTTCATTATGTTAATTGATCCATTGATATTTCACGGTACTTTGTATTTGGAACTCAGATTTTGATATCTAAATTCCATTTAAATTATATGATCTGTAAAAATGATCCTTTGAAACATGGAAACTTTTAAAGTTATTCAATTTAATTTGAGCATAACTGAAGTTAGCCACAATTAAAACTGATAACAGTAGTTGCACTGTTTTGAGCCAAAGACGGATACTATTCTTTAATTCATAAAGCTGTCATTCGCAATTGTTGATGGACGTGTGAACGCTAACACTTTTTATTTAGGGGTAGTTAAAAATGCACAATTTATTAAAAAATAGTGAAAGAAGGTATAATAACAATGACCTCTTTTTGGAATTGCGTTGAAAATATTTAAAAGTTGAAGGAAATTCTCAAAGGTCTCTATGGAAACAGTTTTGTTCTTGTTATTTCTCTAATTTATCTGACATTCTATTTGTTGTACATAGTCATGGTTACAATGTGTTTCCAGGTGGAAGAAGTCGACTTTCGTAAATCAGCTTATTCCATAGGCACGCTTATTTTAGATAACTATTACACAACCTCTCCTAACACCTCTCCACAGTAATTCTGTAAATAGATACAACTCTGATATGAAAATGTCATATTTTACCTACAACTACAGTGTTGCTCTATGCATTCCTTGAAAAATGATCAATAATTGTCTCTGTTACTCCAGCTTGTTAAAATACCATCTTGTGATCTTTCTTTATTTAAAAAAACAATATAGTGAGGTCTTAAGAGGTTGATGCCAGCTCACTGTATGGACAATTGGCATTCTTAGCTCCTTCAACCAAACATAAGCAATTCAATATTTTTTCATGAATATATCACACTTTGTTTATCCTATTACTGAGTACACTTGAGTTGTTTCCAGATTTTGTCTATTCCCAATAATACTGCTAAAAACATTCTTAGATACATCTTTTGGGGGAACGTATATTGTAGTCAGCTCTGCCTTCTACTGGAGTGGACCCTAAAACAAATAAGAAATTGTTGCTGCTGTGTTATATCTGGGGATACAACAGACTGTGAATCACGTGGCTGGTGAATATTTCCTTTTTAAAAATAATTTTTTATAGATTTATTTATTTTTTAAATTTATTTTTGGCTGCGTTGGGTCTTCGTTGCTGCTTGCAGGCATTCCCTAGTTGGGGCGAGCAGGAGCTACTCTTCGTTGCGGTGCACGTGCTTCTCATTGTGGTGGCTTCTTTTGTGGAGCTCGCGGGCTCTATAGCGCAGGCTCAGTAGTTGTGGCGCACGGGCATAGTTGCTCTGCGGCATGTGGGTCCGTCCCAGGGATCGAACCCATGTCCCCTGCATTGGCAGGCAGATTCTTAACCACTGCACCACCAGGGAAGTCCCTGGTGACTGTTCCCCCTTGATGTGCTGTTTGAATATATAAAGATCCCAAAATGAAACTTGTTTAGCTTCACACAGTGTCTCTTGCTTGTCCTTCAAGTGCTTCATTTTTTCATTCATCCTCATTATGTTTAAAACATTCTATCAAGGACTTCCCTGGTGGTGCAGTGGTTAAGAATCCACCTGCCAGTGCAGGGAACACAGGTTCGAGCTCTGGTCCAGGAAGATCCCACATGCCAAAGAGCAACTAAGCCTGTGTGCCACAACTACTGAGCCTGCATGCCACAACTATGGCAGCCTGTGCTCCACAACGAGAAGCCACTGCAATGAGAAGCCTGCGCACCACAATGAAGAGTAGCCCCCGCTCACAGCAGCTAGAGAAAGCCCAGGCACAGCAGCGAAGACCCAAGGCAGCCAAAAATAAATAAATAAATTTATATATATATATAAAACATTCTATCAATTTCCAACTATCTTTATAAAGCAACTGTATTAAACTGGAGCCAGATATTATAGTCTGATTTTTTTTTTTTTAGTTTGTCATCTGTCTCTGGGGCTTTTACTGAGAGTCTTGGCTGTTCAGCACCACATAAATGGCATAAACAGCCTTTTTATGTCCTACACTAGAAGAGATCATTATGAACTATTTGATTAGAAAATAAAACTTCAGTTGACTTTTTTTTTTACATCTTTATTGGGGTATAATTGCTTTACAATGGTGTGTTAGTTTCTGCTTTATAACAAAGTGAATCACTTATACATATACATATGTTCCCATGTCTCTTCTCTCTCGCGTCTCCCTCCCTCCCACCCTCCCTATCCCACCCCTCCAGGCGGTCACAAAGCACTGAGCTGATCTCCCTGTGCTATGCGGCTGCTTCCCACTACCTATTTTACCTTTGGTAGTGTATATGTTTCCATGCCACTCTCTCTCTTTGTCACAGCTTACCCTTCCCCCTCCCCATATCCTCAAGTCCATTCTCTACTAGGTCTGTGTCTTTATTCCTGTCTTACCCCTAGATTCTTCATGACATTTTTTTTTCTTAGATTCCATATATATGTGTTAGCATACGGTATTTGTCTTTCTCTTTCTGACTTACTTCACTCTGTATGACAGACTCTAGGTCCATCCACCTCACTACAGATAACTCATTTTCGCTTCTTTTTAAGGCTGAGTAATATTCCATTGTATATATTTGCCACATCTTCTTTATCCATTCATCCGATGATGGACACTTAGGTTGTTTCCATCTCCTGGCTATTGTAAATAGAGCTGAAACGAACATTTTGGTACATGACTCTTTTTGAATTATGGTTTTCTCGGGGTATATGCCCAGTAGTGGGATTGCTGGGTCATATGTTTGTTCTATTTGTAGCTTCTTAAGGAACCTCCATACTGTTCTCCATAGTGGCTGTACCAATTCACATTCCCACCAGCAGTGCAAGAGGGTTCCCTTTTCCCCACACCCTCTCCAGCATTTAGGTTTCTAGATTCTTTGATGATGGCCATTTTGACTGGTGTGAGATGATATCTCATTGTAGTTTTGATTTGCATTTCTCTAATAATTAATGATGTTGAGCATTCTTTCATGTGTTTGTTGGCAGTCTCTATATCTTCTTTGGAGAAATGTCTATTTAGGTCTTCTGCCCATTTTTGGATGGGTTGTTTGTTTTTTTGTTATTGAGCTGCATGAGCTGCTTGTAAATTTTGGAGGTTAATCCTTTGTCAGTTGCTTCATTTGCAAATGTTTTCTCCCATTCTGAGGGTTGTCTTTTGGTCTTGTTTATGGTTTCCTTTGCTGTGCAAAAGCTTTGAAGTTTCATTAGGTCCCATTTGTTTATTTTTGTTTTTATGTCCATTTCTGTAGGAGGTGGGTTAAAAAGGATCTTGCTGTGATTTATGTCATAGAGTGTTCTGCCTATGTTTTCCTCTAAGAGTTTGATAGTTTCTGGCCTTACATTTAGGTCTTTAATCCATTTTGAGCTTATTTTTGTGTATCGTGTAAGGGAGTGTTCTAATCTCATAATTTTACATGTACCTGTCCAGTTTTCCCAGCACCAATTATTGAAGAGGCTGTCTTTTCTCCACTGTACATTCCTGCCTCCTTTATCAAAGATAAGGTGACCATATGTGCATGGGTTTATCTCTGGGCTTTCTATCCTGTTCCATTGATCTATCTTTCTGTGTTTGTGCCAGTACCATCCTGTCTTGATTACTGTAGCTTTGTAGTATAGTCTGAAGTCAGGGAGCCTGATTCCTCTAGCTCCGTTTTTTGTTCTCAAGATTGCTTTGGCTATTTGGGGTCTTTTGTGTTTCCATACAAATTGTGAAACTTTTTGTTCTAGTTCTGTGAAAAATGCCAGTGGTAGTTTGATAGGGATTGCACTGAATCTGTAGATTGCTTTGGGTTGTAGAGTCATTTTCACAATGTTGATTCTTCCAATCCAAGAACATGGTATATCTCTCCATCTATTTGTGTCATCTTTAATTTCTTTCATCAGTGTCTTATAATTTTCTGCATACAGGTCTTTTGTCTCCTTAGGTAGGTTTATTCCTAGATATTTTATTCTTTTTTGCTGCAATGGTAAATGGGAGTGTTTTCTTGATTTCACTTTCAGATTGTTCATCATTAGTGTATAGGAATGCCAGAGATTTCTGTGCATTCATTTTGTATCCTGCTACTTTACCAAAATAATTGGTTAGCTTTAGTACTTTTCTGGTAGCATCTTTAGGATTCTGTAGGTATAGTATAATGTCATCTGCAAACAGTGACAGCTTTACTTCTTCTTTTCTGATTTGGATTCCTTTTATTTCCTTTTCTTCTCTGATTGCTGTGCCTAAAACTTCCAAAACTGTGTAGAATAAGAGTGGTGAGAGTGGGCAAGTTTGTCTTGTTCCTGATCTTAGTGGAAATGCTTTCAGTTTTTCACCATTGAAGATGATGTTGGCTGTGGGTTTGTCATATATGGACTTTATTATGTTGAGGAAAGTTCCCTCTATGCCTACCTTCTGCAGGGTTTTTATCATAAATGGGTGTTGAATTTTGTTGAAAGCTTTCTCTGCATCTATTGAGATGACCATATGGCTTTTCTCCTTCAATTTGTTAATATGGTGTATCACATTGATTGATTTGCATATATTAAAGAATCCTTGCATTCCTGAAATAAACCCCACGTGATCATGGTGTATGATACTCTTAATGTGCTTTGGAATCTTTTTGCTAGTATTTTGTTGAGGATTTTTGCATCTATGTTCATCAGTGATATTGGCCTGTAGTTTTCTTTCTTTGTGACATCCCTATCTGATTTTGGTATCAGGGTGATGGTGGCCTCCTAGAATGAGTTTGGGAGTGTTCCGCCCTCTGCTATATTTTGGAAGACTTTGAGAAGGATAGGTGGTAGCTTTTCTCTAAATGTTTGATAAAATTCGCCTGTGAAGCCACCTAGTCCTGGCCTTTTGTTTGTTGGAAGATTTTTAATCACAATTTCAATTTAAGTGCTTGTGATCAGTCTGTTCATATTTCCTATTTCTTCCTGATTCAGTCTTGGCAGCTTGTGCATTTCTAAGAATTTGTCCATTTCTTCCAGGTTGTCCATTTTATTGGCATAGAGTTGCTTGTAGTAATCTCTCATGATCTTTTGTATTTCTGCAGTGTCAAATTGTTACTTCTCCTTTTTCATTTCTAAATCTATTGATTTGAGTCTTCTCCCTTTTTTTCGTGATGAGTCTGGCTCATGGTTTATCAATTTTGTTTATCTTCTCAGAGAACCAGCTTTTAGTTTTATTGATCTTTGCTATCAGTTCCTTCATTACTTTTTCATTTATTTCTGATCTGGTCTTTATGATTTCTTTCCTTCTGCTAACTTTGAGGTTTTTTTGTTCTTCTTTCTGTAGTTGCTTTAGGTGCAAGGTTAGGTTGCTTATTCGAGATGTTTCCTATTTCTTGAGGTAGGCTTGTATTGCTGTAAACTTCCCTCTTAGAACTGCTTTTGCTGCATCCCATAGGTTTTGAGTCGTCGTGTTTTCATTGTCATTTGTTTCTAGGTATTTTTTGATTTCCTCTTTGATTTCTTCAGTGATCTCTTGGTTATTAAGTAGTGTATTGTTTAGCCTCCATGTATTTATATTTTTATAGATTTTTTCCTGTAGTTGGTATCTAGTCTCATAGTGTTGTTGTCGGAAAAGATACATGATATGATTTCAATTTTCTTAAATTTACCAAGGCTTCATTTGTGACCCAAGATATGATGTATCCTGGAGAATGTTCCATGAGCACTTGGGAAGAAAGTGTATTCTGTTGTTTTGGGATGGAATGTCCTATAAATATCAATTAAGTGCATCTCGTTTAATGTATCATTTAAAGCTTGTGTCTCCTTATTTATTTTCATTTTGGATGATCTGTCCATTGGTGAAAGTGGGGTGTTAAAGTCCCCTACTATGATTGTGTTGCTGTCAATTTCCCCTTTTATGGCTGTTAGTATTTGCCTTGTGTATTGAGGTGCTCGTATGTTGGATGCCTAAATATTTACAATTGTTATATCTTCTTCTTGGATCGATCCCTTGATCATTATGTAATGTCCTTCTTTGTCTCTTCTAATAGTGTTTATTTTAAAGTCTGTTTTGTCTGATATGAGAATTGCTACTCCAGCTTTCTTTCGGTTTCCATTTGCATGGAATATCTTTTTCCATCCCTTACTTTCAGTCTGTATGTGTCTCTAGGTCTGAAGTGGGTCTCTTGTACACAGCATGTATATGGGTATTGTTTTTGTATCCATTCAGCTAGTCTGTGTCTTATGGTGGGAGCACTGAATCCATTTACATTTAAGGTAATTATCGATATGTATGTTCCTATTCCCATTTCCTTAATTGTTTTGGGTTTGTTTTTGTAGGTCTTTTCCTTCTCTTGTGTTTTTTGCCTAGAGAAGATCCTTTAGCATTTGTTGTAAAGCTGGTTTGGTGGTGCTGAACTCTCTCAGCTTTTGCTTTTCTGTAAAGGTTTTAATTTCTCCATCAAATCTGAATGAGATCCTTGCTGGGTAGAGTAATCTTGGTTGTAGGTTTTTCTCCTTCGTCACTTTAAATAGGTCCTGCCAGTCCCTTCTGGCTTGCAGAGTTTCTGCTGAAAGATCAGCTGTTAACCTTATGGGGATTCCCTTGTGTGTTATTTTTCCCTTGCTGCTTTTAATATGTTTTCTTTGTATTTAATTTTTGACAGTTTAATATGTCTTGGCGTGTTTCTCTTTGGATTTATCCTGTTTGGGACTCTCTGTGCTTCCTGGACTTGAGTAACTATTTCCTTTCCCATATTAGGGAAGTTTTCAACTATAATCTCTTCAAATATTTTCTCAGTCCCTCTCTTTCTCTCTTCTTCTTTTGGAACCCCTATAATTCGAATGTTGGTGCGTTTAATGTTGTCCCAGAGGTCTCTGAGACTGTCCTCAATTCTTTTCAATCCTTTTTCTTTATTCTGCTCTGCAGTAGTTATTTCCACTATTTTATCTTCTAAGTCACTTATCCATTCTTCTGCCTCAGTTATTCTGCTATTGATCCCTTCTAGAGTATTTTTAAATTCATTTATTGTGTTGTTCATCATTGCTTGTTTCATCTCTGGTTCTTCTAGGTCCTTGTTAAATGTTTCTTGCATTTTCTCTATTCTATTTTCATGATTTTGGATCATGTTTACTATCATTATTCTGAATTCTTTTTCAGGTAGACTGCCTATTTCCTCTTCATTTATTAGGTCTGGTTGGTTTTTATCTTGCTTCTTCATCGCTGTGTGTTTTTCTTTCTTCTCATTTTGCGTATCTTACTGTGTTTGGGGTCTCCTTTTTGCAGGCTGCAGGTTTGTAGTTCCCGTTGTTTTTGTTGACTGTCCCCAGTGGCTAAGGTTGGTTCAGTGGGTTATGTAGGCTTCCTGGTGGAGGGGAGTAGTGCCTCTGTTTTGGTGGATGAGGCTGGATCTTGTCTTTCTGGTGGGCAGGTCCACATATGGTGGTGTGTTTGCGGGTGTCTGTGGACTTATTATGATTTTAGGCAGCCTCTCTGCTAATGGGTGGGGTTGTGTTCCTGTCTTGCTAGTTGTTTGGCATAGGGTGTCCAGCACTGTAGCATGCTGGTCGTTGAGTGAAGCTGGGTGTTGGTGTTGAGATGGAGATCTGTGGGACTTTTTCGCCATTTGATGTTACGTGGAGCTGGGTGCTCTCTTGTGGACTAGTGTCCTGAAGTTGGCTCTCCCAGCTCAGAGGCACAGCCCTGATACCTACCTGGAGCACCAAGAGCCTTTCATGCACACGGCTGAGAATAAAAAGGAGAAAAAGTAGAAAGAAAGAAAGAAAGAGGATAAAATAAAATAAAATAAATTAAGAAAAAGTAAGATAATTATTAAAATAAAAAATAATTATTAAGAAACAAAATTTTTTTTAAAAAGTAAAAAAAGAAATCAAAAAAACGGACGTATAGTACCCTAGGACAAATTATGAAAGCAAAGCTATACTGACAAAATCTCACACAAAAGCATACACATACACACAAAAAGAGGAAAAGGGGAAAAAATAATAAATCTTGCTCTCAAAGTTCACCTCCTCAATTTGGGTTGATTGGTTGTCTATTCATGTATTCCACAGATGCAGGTACATCAGGTTGATTGTGGAGCTTTAATCCGCTGCTCCTGAGGCTGCTGGGAGAGATTTCCCTTTCTCTTCTTTGTTCTCACAGCTCCCGGGGCTCAGCTTTGGATTTGGCCCCGCCTCTGCGTGTAGGTCGCTGGAGGGCGTCTGTTCTTCACTCAGACAGGACGGGGTTAAAGGAGCCGCTGATTCGGGGGCTCTGGCTCACTCAGGCCGGTGGGGGAGGGAGGGGCACGGAGTGCGGGGCGGGCCTGCGGCGGCGGAGGCCGGCGTGACGTTGCACCAGCCTGAGGCGCGCCGTGTGTTCTCCAGGAGAAGTTGTCCCTGGATCCCGGGACCCTGGCAGTGGCGGGCGGCACAGGCTCCCCGGAAGGGGGTTGTGGAGAGTGACCTGTGCTCGCACACAGGCTTCTTGGTGGCGCCAGCAGCAGCCTTAGCGTCTCGTGCCCGGCTCTGGGGTCCGCGCTTTTAGCCGCAGCTCGCGCCTGTCTGTGGAGCTCCTTTAAGCAGCGCTGTTAATCTGCTCTCCTCGCGCACCAGGTAACAAAGAGGGAAGAAAAAGTCTCTTGCCTCTTCGGCAGGTCCAGACTTTTTCCGGACTCCCTCCCGGCTAGCCGTGGTGCACTAACACCTTCAGTGTGTGTTCACGCCGCCAACTCCAGTCCTCTCCCTGCGCTCCGACCGAAGCCCGAGCCTCAGCTCCCAGCCCCGCCCGCCCCGGCGGGTGAGCAGACAAGCCTCTCGGGCTGGTGAGTGCCGGTCGGCACCGATCCTCTGTGCGGGAATCTCCCCGCTTTGCCCTCCGCGCCCCTGTGGCTGTGTGCTCCTCCGCCACCCGCAGTCTCCGCCCGCGAAGGGGCTCCTAGTGTGTGAAACCTTTTCCTTCACGGCTGCCTCCCAGAGGTGCGGGTCCCGTCCGTATTCTTTTGTCTCTGTGTTTTCTTTTGCCCTACCCAGGTACGTGGGGAGTTTCTTGCCTTTTGGGAGGTCCGAGGTCTTCTGCTAGCGTTCAGTAGGTGTTCTGTAGGAGTTGTTCCACGTGTAGCTGTATTTCTGATGTATTTGTGGGGAGGAAGGTGATCTCCGCGTCTTACTCTTCCGCCGTCTTCCCCGGGCCTCGAGCTACAATTGTACTCATTTTTCGTCTCCTGGTGCTCAGGTTCGCCATTCCAGCCGCTTTACTCATAATCTCCCCACTTGGAGAGTCAGCACCTTTCTCTTCTTAATATACTAAAAGTATTTACACATTTTGAAACTGTATGGAGATTGATATAAATTCTTCCACATGATCTGAATATTGACACAAATGATATTGGGAACACTCCCTATTACATTATAAAGACTATTTAGATAGACCCACAATTTGTACAACATTTGTGGGATCTTTCCATTACACAGAATTAGTTTCCTTAAAGTTAATTTTTTTTTTAAGTTCAGCCTTTAAGTTTATTTATTTCAATTTTCTTTTTCAGGAAATGTACCCGCGAGGAGTTCTGAGACAATGTCCTCAGATGTTCTGCTGGGATTAAACAAGACACTGCTGTATTTCGTAAGTTTATCTATTTTTATGTTAGTAAAGAAGACTTTCTGCTGCAGAGAACCAGTTTGTTTTTTTTTTTTAATTTGGAATTAGTGTCAAATTTTGATTTAATAGAAGACAATTTTATTTTTTCAAGATTTCTTTTACCTAAATTTTATTCAATTTCAGTGGATACTGAAAAGCATTTCTTTGTTAGATGAACTCTGTTTCATTGTATGTATTATCCAATATTTTAATGACTTGTGAGAGGAACTTTATAAGTTGTTTAGCTAATTTAAATGGGCAGTGCTCCCAGTAATACTGATTTGGCCTGGGTGAATATATTGGTAATTATAATGTCCTGTATTTCACTGAACGAATATTTTCAATTTGATCTGTAACAACTGCCTCTGTGTCCTGATGAAGGTAACTGAATACTGACCCTCTTTAGGAAACATATGGGTTTTCTTTTTGTTACTAAAACTTAGATTTTTACATTCCTGGATTATTCATTATGATGACATGTGTACCACATTGTTTGGATGTACTAAAATCTGTCTAACACTCCTGAATTTTACATGATGTGAGGCAAAGAAAAGCTACTGTGTGGAGAGTCATGAGTGACATTAAATTGAATGTTTCCTGAAACTTCGAATTTACAACCCTTCTGATTACCTCAAAGTTGAGAGTTTTGCTATTTCAGTTTCTAAAACACAGTAGAAAGCAAAATAATTTCTCCCTCTTTTACAAGCTCTCTTCTGATATTGATACAGAATAGCCCCCTTGCCTCTAGTTACTTTTCTATGACTGACTCAGGAGATTGAGGATGTAATACACCTCATGTAATTTGACATTTGCAACTTTTTCTTTTCTTTTCTTTTCTGTGTTTTTTTTTGTGTGTGCTTTTTATTCAAGTAAACTATTCCCCATAAACAAGAGAAAAAAATTGTGCTATGTCCCCCCATAGTAAGTGGATGGGGGAGGGTCATCTGGATGAAACGATGTACCTGGAGATCTGTAATCAGCAGTGCAGCGGCTATTCCAAGTGCATTCAGCAGGGGTATTTTGTTGCTCCAGTATTTTTGAACAAGCTGGATTAATATGGAGTATGGTAACTTGAATAACACACTCAAAGGTTAGAATAGATTTTAGAAATGTATATAGTATTTTGGAAGGCATAAATCAGTCAAAAAGATCTTGAAATTGGTGAAGAATCACTCACAAAATAGGAAATTTTGTAAAGATAAATATTAACATATCTCATAAAAAAATAAGGATTTATTTAGAAGATTAAAAAAATAAGATTATATAGAGGATTATATAGAAGACAAAAATAAGGATTATATAGAAGATTAACAAAAAATCTTTATCTTAAATTTAAACTAAGACATAGCAATTCCACTTTTTTCAAGCCCTATCCATTTACATTATTATTTTTCTAAATGGAAACCAGGGAATTCTCTCCCGAAAACACTGCATTTAATAAAAATGTTCAATTTTCTATTTTTGTTAAGGATTTCTCTATGTATGTATCTTCCTCATAAATTCTAAGTTTTATCATTGAATAGCAACAGCATTTAAATGACTTTATACAATTTTATATTAGTAAGAAACATTTGTTGAATATTTACTATGTATCAAGCCTTATGCATGAAAAATGGCAAAGAAATTTAGTGTTGAATATGACCTGTGCCATCTGATCAGTGGTGAACATACATTTTCTATTAGGATTTCACAGACGTTTCCTGTTTCCCTATTACTACATCAATCCCTACAGCTCTAAGAAATCCAAGTTGGGAACTACGGACATATTATTAGAACTTAGATTAATAAGAAAGATTTTTAGGAACCAGGCACAAATGTATTCTTGGCTGGATCACACTCTTCTTGATTTCTCTGAGCACTTGTAGTTTATTCATCTAATGAAGAATCTGGAATGTACCAAGAAGGTACAGGGGAGAAATAAAAATTTTGATTAAATATTCTCAGTAATAGAAATATACTCCAATAAAAAAATTAAGGAAGTAGAATAATTCCATTTGAAAAAGAAAACATACTGAAATAACTGAATACTATTCTTCAGTGTATATTAAGAAATCTTACAAAAACGTGACCCATTCTTTATTTTGTACTGATTTTTTTAAAAATTCAAAAACTTGGACTATTAATAGTGCAGATTTCCATGCTGAGAGAATTTTTAAGTGCTAGAATAGCTATAGATACACGTTTGAAAATCCCTTATTTTGAAAGACTTTTCAAGCAACACAGATCCTATCTTGCAGAGACTATCTGCGAGAAAAAATGCTAATTAATTCAACATGAAATTTTCCAAACCTAGGATTATGTGATTATACGTTGGTTGCTGCTTTACATTCTGTAATAAGTCATTAGCTTCAGTCAACATTGACTTTGCTTTTCTGAGACCGTACAAAGGAGGAAGCTAACTGGTTTAGCAAAACATCTCCTGCTCCGCTGTGGTTCCAGTTGAATACTGTCTAGTTGCTAATGGAGAATTAGTACACTTTTCTCTAAGGGTGTGAAGGATGATCAAAGTGGACCCTCTGCCTTTGGAATGAGAGCTTCCCTGGGAGCTCTACTCATGTCATCTGACTGGAAGTCATCTAAACAAATTTTTAAGGAGCACATTAAAAAAAAAAAAAAAAGGGGGGCTTCCCTGGTGGCACAGTGGTTGAGAGTCCGCCTGCCGATGCAGGGGACATGGGTTCGTGCTCTGGTCCGGGAAGATCCCACATGCTGCGGAGTGGCTGGGCCTGTGAGCCATGGCCGCTGAGCCTGCGCGTCTGGAGCTTGTGCTCCGCAATGGGAGAGACCACAACAGTGAGAGGCCCGCGTACAGCAAAAAAAACCCCCCAAAACTCATAGCTGTCTCTTTGCTGTCCAATGTTGCTATTCCCTTAAGAGAGGATTATATTTCACAAGGTAATATCTATCAATAGAGGCTATTTTTCTGGTATTTTAGATCATGAATGATTCTAGCTTAGAAATCGCTCTATCTTCTGGCTTATAATGCTAGTTATTTTATAGACTTTCTTTTCTAAGAAACTCAGTAGTGATGAAATCAGCACTATGTTTTGTAAGATTTTTTAATTCAATCAAATGATTGAATTATTTAATTCAATCAAATGAATACTTGTGCTAAGAACTGTGGAGAATAAAGGAAAATTGCAAAAGACCAATGCTTCCAAACTGCTACAGTTTCATTGTGGAGAAAAAATCAATTATATAAAAATTAAATGTAGGATTAAAGTCAGTAAAAAACTCAGACTGTATTATAGCTCTCTGACACCCTGCAACATGTTAAGTGTACCCTTGTATGCCACATACATATTTAAAGAGATGGAGAAAAGAACAATGAATGAATGAATGAAGTGCTGCAGTTATTCAGAGTCAGTGTAATTAAATTTGACAAATGAAACATAGGAAAAACTAAGGGACTCACATCACAGATCGGACAAAGTAAAAAGAGACTTGGCTTAAGAATTTACTTAGGATATGGTGATAGATTCTATCTTTAAAGGTGTTGGAAAGTGAATTTTATAAAATGAGTAGTGAGCAGCAAAGCTAAGAAGTAAGATTGGTCTAAATGAGGAAAGGTCTTAACTCCATTCTGGGCAGCCTATACTTTATTCAGTGGGAGGGCCAGTCACCAGAGACATTTCAGTGAAATCCTCTCCTATCAATTCCTGAATAACTGACATGGGGGGAAGAACAATCAAAGACTATGTCATACTTCTAACTCTGAATAAGTGGAAAAAATGTGCTATGAATGGAAATATGAAAATTAAGAGGTTGGGGTGAAGAGGGCAGTTGGTAAGATTGAGGTAAGTGGTGAAATCTTCCGATTTTGAAACATCCTCAGCTTATTTTCCAAGAGTGACTTATCTCTACGCATATTCTTATCTCAAACCTATTCTTTTCGCTTCTAATGTTATTGGCATTTTTGATAGTAAAACAAATGGGTTATTTGTATTCATTTATAATTTATACTGTCACTGCACCTCTAGTCTACCTAAAAGTGAATTTTTAAGTGAATAAACAGGAATTATTGAAATGGTGAAAGAAATGTTCATTCATTTTGGAGTAACTTTACTCACATAAAGTCCCGAGTTGACATTCAGGAATAATTATTTGCTTCGTTATAGACATTGAACAGTTTGTTTTATAACTTTGGACACTTTGTAGAAATAAAATGGATTTGATTATTTTGTTCTACTGACAAAGATTCTTCTTACTTTCCTAAAAGACAGAGACACTTGGTCAGAAAGAGGTAGCTATGAGGTAGAGGCCTAGTCATTTCATGTGTTGATTTTTCTCATCCATTAATAGGCAACTATTTATGATGTGGCCAGAAACAACTTAGACGTTCTCTGAGGAAGACAGAACTATGCTTGCCCTGATTCAAGGAGCATTTGTAAAAATATACATAGTGTATACAAAAGAGAGTAGTACAGATGGTATAGCTACCTACTGAGGGAAGTTGACATAAAAGAAAGAAAAACAACTTAATATTTCCCAAAGTGTCAGTGAAAAATAATTTAGAATAAAAATATTTATCAGTGACTTTTCAAGAGGATTATGAAGCACCGGGAGATGTGCCCATGTGGATTCTTTTGGGGCCTTTGCAACCAGTTGTGAGAGACTAGAATTGATAACAGTGATTTCAGCAAGACAAACTAATTTCTCATAATCTGTTCTTCATCTGTTTTCACCATTTTGTTTTTAATATATATCATAATATATTTTTAATGTTGTTAAATATTTTCTGATCTAAAAGTTATTTGATGATTGGCAAGAAAAATACAAACTGTGAGCCAGAAACCACTGGTATATGATGAAGGGCATGAGCTGAGCACAGAATTGGACTGGAGATTGTTTATGTCCAAACAAAAAAAAATATGTTGGAGAAAGCTATGGCATTTCAGTATAAAGCTTTAAGTTTGTTAGTCTAACCTTGTCTAAAAGAAAGGATAGCAGTTCATCAAGAGAATCATTTTTCTCCCCCGTATGTTAAAAGGATGCTTATACGATTGAACCACATCATGGCACGCATTCTCAACAGCAGCTTTCTTAAATGTGTGAAAGGTCTTCCGCATACACTTGGTCGTTTCTTGTATGAGCCTTTGGTAGTCCCCTTGAACAAAACTTAAATGCAATTACACAAAGAAACAAAATGATTATGGTAGCTTTCTGATTATCTCCATACACAGGGAGGAAGCCTGAAGTATTGTGGAGGAATAAGTAGTTGACAACTTATTCCTTAGACAATTCTTGAACATCAACTGTCTCCAGCAGGTTTAAGGTAGGAGTTTTATGGCAGAGAACTCATAAGTGAAGTTCTACTGAGGATCCGAAGGGCGGGAATGTTTCATTCCTGAATGAAAAAACACCTCTGTGTTACAGATATCAGCCATGTTGAAAATAAAGACATTTCATTGTGACAGTTAAAGGTTATCAATCCATTCACTTAGCTACACATATTCTTTGGTAGCATATATTGCTGGCCATTCTATTTATCACCAGAAGTTGAGGTACCCATGTGCAGGATGAAAATCTTTGTCAGGAAGGAACTCAATGCTTAAGAGTGCTAAAAGGATATCTAAAAGTTCTGTATGTCTGTCTTAAAGATACGGCAGAAGATCTTAAAGATACACTAAATATTATCAACATAGTAAAACCTAAGTTTGCTCTCTTAAGGAGTTTAATCTGATTGAAATTCCATTGTGATGAACCTGCTAGGGAAACACTGTGTCCAAGTAGAGTGATGGAAGTGTATGCTCTTCAGCCACTCTTTCTTTCCATATCTGTGTTCCGTACTAGGAAGTTATGGCTCTTTTATTATTTGGAGTAAAGCTCTTAATGCCTCTAAATGGGAAAAAAAAAACTACTGTGTAATGTAAGTACAAGCAAGTAAGTTTAAGTGTAAAAATTAGAAGTCACTAAAAGGAAAAGTCAGTTTCTTTTCAGTTAGATATTCATGTATAGAATAGAGATCAACACAGTAAGCGTCAGTTCTAAAAATAACAAAATTTTATACGTTATTTTTTCTCCTCAGCTGTACCAGTGGTCCTTGCTTATTAGCAGAGAGACACATCTCTTCTTCTTTGTCCATAATTACCGTCAATTGCCTCATTGGGCATCTGTGATACACACTACTATATATGAAATAGATAACCAACAAGGACCTTCTGTATAGCACAGGGAACTATATTCAATATCTTGTAATAACCTATAATGGAAGAATACATATATAACTGAATCACTTTGTTGCAGACCTGAAACTAACGCAACATTATAAATCAAGTATATTTAAATTACTATTTTTTAAAAATTAAAAAAAGAAAATATAACAAAATCAAAAATCATTAGTTTCTCCATTTTTATTGTTTTTTAAAAATTCATACATACATAGACGCACACACATTCCTGACATTATAGCCTCAGAAACAATATTGACAAAACTCTCCTTTTGAATAATTTAGTTATTTAAAAAAGACTTTCTTTAAGTGTGACAAACTCTCATTTGTTTCCTCGGCATAATTAACCACTGTGACTTTCTATTTCATTTGTCTTAACATTCACATTAATGAATTCACCTTTTGTCCTGCTTTGAACTTGATATTGAAAAAGGTTTTATGCATCATTGCTTCTTAATATGCCTCAGGTAATTGGCCCTGTTACAGTAGCTTATATAATACTTCTCTGAGAAAATGAGAGGGACTTTCCGAAGAAATAGAGTTTATCTCAAACTGAATTTGTTTCAGTGAAGTCATTGTGAACGTGGAAGATGTTTTGACAAATATATGAAATTACAGAAATTGAAAAAAGTTTTTATACACAGACCGACAGACATTTAGTATTGTTGCACGTAGCCTCAAATCTCTTTAATGTTAATGGTCTACATTCCAACCTTCTATTATTAAGTAAATGAAAATGAGCTCCTTGCAAATTTACATGGGAGCAGAATAGTACATAAATATCAATCTGCTGAAATAGACTTCTCCAGACTGTTACTCTACCTTTGCCAACTCTGAGTCTTCTGTGGATTAAAGAATGTGTACAAGTAAGACCTTTTTTTTAATGCTGCTTAGAATCCTGTTTTCAGATTTTCTGTTGTATTTTGAGAAGACTGGATCGAAGCATTGTTGATGGTGACAAACACAGGCATTTAATTGTGTTTTGAGGGTTCCCCACCCAAACCTAACATTGGTCATATTTCAAATGCTACCTCTGCAAAAGGTTGTCTTTTCTGCTTTGCAATGGTACGGAAAACTCTATATCATTTGGAGCCCAAAGGGGAAAAATCGGCTCCAAATGATGTAGAGTTTTCTGTACTTTTCCAAGGGTTAGTTTGAATAGTTCCTCAGTGTTATTAGTCTAAAGGCAAAACGGTCATGTGTCTAAATGCATTACTCCTCATGTTCACAGACTAGAGTTAGGAATGTAGGTATTCAGCTTCAACCATTGCACAAAAACGGTCAAAAGAGTTTTTGCATCACATTCAGATCTCGTTCTGAGTATGTCTCTCTTCTATGATTGAAGAGAGAATGTAAAGCTCTCCATTCTAAAATGGCTGGGAATATGTTCCTATATATCGGTGATGTTATTCTGTCACTTGTGTTGTGGCACAAAAAAATCACATAAATTTCTTTCTTTTTTTGCGGTACGCGGGCCTCTCACTGTTGTGGCCCCTCCCATTGCGGAGCACAGGCTCCAGACGCGCAGGCTCAGGGGCCATGGCTCACGGGTCCAGCCGCTCCACGGCATGTGGGATCTTCCCGGACCGGGGCACAAACCCGTGTCCCCTGCATCGGCAGGTGGGCTCTCAACCACTGCACCACCAGGGAAGCCCACATAAATTTCTTAAAAAACAACTATAGAGTAAGACTGATGTATAAGACTCAATATTATGCCATGGGATAAGACTGAAATGTGTTATGAACTCAACTAGAAGCAGAATTAAATTATCCCCTTGAATTGAGTCGTGGCACTTTAGAACTGCCCTTCAATAATTCATTCTCACCCTTTGAAACAAACACTTTCTGGGACTATTTTCTGTTTTCTTTTTCTTCTTCTGCTCTCCATTTCAGGGTTGTCTTCTGACATATCCTGACCTGAAACCAGTAGATATGTAGTATGTGATTAAATATGTGACTAAATTGTGATTAAATTGTTTTATTGTGAAGTTAACTTACATACATTCTCGACCAGAAGATGTCAGCCAGTACTTACTTTTAAAGTTAGAATAAATGTTAGCTAATTTAGTGGCCTTATACTTACCAGCGTCTTGTGATAATTAAAAAGATTTGTTTTAAAACAGGGTTTCTTAACATAATTTTTGTGCTGTATCAGTTAGTATTCCATCAGAGAAGTTGAAAAATTAGAAAAAAGTATAAGAACTTTTTATAAGGATTTACATAATTGTAGGAGCTGGTTAAAAGATGTCAATAGGGCCGCTGTCTTTGCATGTGTCTAGAGTTTAAATCCACAGGACAGGCAGCTAGGAAGAGAAGATGGATGTAATGTGGGAAGGAGTATGCTGTAACTCACAAGCATTTGCTGAAACCAAGGGAAATGGATTGGAAATCATGTCAGTTCTTACTTTTCACTGCTTTCAATCTTGGTGATACAGATGTCATTCAGGAGAAACTGGGGCCATGATCATTACAGAGCTAAACACCCATGTGATGCAGGGGAGGCTGAAGGAGGATGAATAGATAAGATGCACTGTGTGTGATCTACAGAGGCACCTGATGACTCTGCCCTGCCCTTCCAGAGAAAAAACAACATGGCTGCCGCTTCACTTGTACCCACAAATCTCACAAGATTGTCTCCATGGCCCATACTAACTGGAATCATACAGGGTAGGGGGTTCTGAGCAGTGTTGTTCGTCCTAGCCCAGCTGACACAATACAGAGCCACCACAGTGCCATGGGTCCATCTGGAAGTCTGATGAAGTTTATGCATCCCCTTTCAAAATAATGATTTTAATATTTTAAATGCATATACTCAAATGCAGAGGATTACACAGAGAATCAATTTTATTAGAATACAGTCATCAAAACATGAGAAATCAAATTTGTGGTGTAGTCAAACACAGGCATCATAATACAGTACATAAGGTCTAGGCAAATGTTTAATAATAAGAGTAATTCTGAAGCTGTGATGAGTTTAAATCATACTTTACGTAATTGTAATAAAATATATGAAAAGATAATACTTTGAAGAAATTTCATAAATACTGCTATTCCTATTGTGCTTCGTTGACTAACATAATCCAAGAAGATGATAAATTTTCACTTAGAATTCAGTGAAACTATGACTTTTTTTCCCAATACACATGCACAGATCTATTCTATTCATTGACCTCTCATAGATAAGATCTGTAAATCCTAGGATAGCATCCCTCCTTTGGAGTCACAAACTCTCTTGGTGAGTGATCTTTACCTGTACTTATTTTTTAAGGTAAAAAGTTCAAAGAAACATTTTTGAGGTCTAGATGCCCAGCTGTGGGTATCACATGCTAAATGATGTCTGTAGTATAATGAACCTCACACTAATTTTTTTACTTGTTTATAGTTATAAAGTCTTAATCGTAATGAACAGCATCTCGGTATGTCTCTGTGAAAAGTAAAACCAACATTCCACAAGAACTGGCCACACTAAATTGTTAGTAGGGTCCCGGGATTTTTCTTCTTGCTATGAAGGCTTCAATGATTTTTTTTTTCACAGTTTAGACGTAGTAAAATAGTGCCATTTAGACTCCTGAGTATGGCAGTTATTAAATGTTTTCAAATGAATTTCTTTCAATCTGTATTATATTTTATAAGGAAAAATTTTCTCTTTGCATGCAATAAAACTGCAGAGTAATTGCACAGCTTATTAAATACATACTGCTGTAAGTATACAAAGTGAAATGATATTCAGTATTAGTATAGAATGTCAAATTTCTGTCTCATTCTTTTTTTAAAAAATTCTGTTTTCTCTAACTTTGGCCTTTTGAAACTTTGTGTTCAACTTTGTTTTTGCATACTCTTAAGAAAAGAAATCTAGAGGTACAATTTCGTTTCTTTTCTGTATTTGATAAATTTAGCATGTTACACTTTGCAAGTTTAAGGTGTACAGTGTGTTACCTGATACATTTATATATTGTGCTATGATTGTCATTGAAGTAATATTTATCATGTTACATCATTATAGTACAATATTATTATCTATATTCCTTATACTGTACATTAGATCTCCATGGCTTATTTACTACCCATTACAAGTTTGTATCCTTAAACACCATCAGTCTTACCCCTTCAGCCCCCATCTCCTGGTAACCACCATTTTACTCTGTGCTTTTTTACAGTTTTAACTTAGTTTTAGACTACACTTAGAAGTCGTGTCATACAGTACTTGTCTTTCTCTGTCTGACTTATCTCACTTAGCATAATGTGTTCAAGGTCTATTCATATTGTCACAAATGGCAAGATATCCTCCTTTCTCATGGATGAATACTATTCTGTTGTGTACATATACCATTTTTTGCAATCTATATATTAGATAAGGGGTTCATGTACAAAATATATAAATAACTAATACAACTTCATAACAAAAAAACAAACAATATGATTAAAAATGGGCAGAAGAAATGAAAACAGTCGATTCTTGAAGATCGTAGGTTTGAACTTATACACACATTATTTTCAATAAATTACAGCACTATACGATCCTCAGTTGGTTGAATCCGTGGATGCAGAACGGTGGAAATGGAGGGCCAACTATAAAGTTACATGTGGATTTTCACCTGCGTGGTGGTAGATGGCCCTAACCCCTGCATTGTTCACAGGTCAGCTGTGTAGATATTTTTCCAAAAAGGACATTAAAAGTGGCCAGCAGGCACATAAAAAGATGCTCAACATCACTAATCATCAGAGAGATGCAAACAAAAACCATGAGTTATCACCTCACACCTGTTGGGATATCTATCACAAGAAGACAAGAGACAAGTGCTGATGAGGTTGTGGTAAAAAGGGAGTCCTTATACACTGTGGGTGGGAATGGACATTAGTCCAAACACTATGGGAAGCAATATGGGAGTTCCTCAAAAAATTAAAAATAGATCTACCACACGATCCAGTAATTTTACTTCTAGGTATATACCCAAAGGAAATGAAAACAAGATGTTGACTAGATATATGCACACTCATGTTTATTGCAACATTACTCACAATAGCCAAGGTATGGAAACAACCCAAATGCCCATCAACAGATGAATAGAGGCACGATTTTTAATAATACATTAAAAATTTTTGCTGAGTTTGTATTATTACCTTATTTTTAGAATATTCTCAGAGGTAGCAAGTTTGGTGACTTGTTTACAGTAACAGATACTCTTCGCAATTAGGAATTAATAATTATAATCTATTCTAATTGTATTATAACATCTAAAAAACACTTTAATATACATTATTTCATTTGATAATCTTGACACTATAGGGCTGAGAGGGAAATGTGTATTCTCTTTATTTTATGGATAGATAAGCTCCAACAAAGTGAGGGAAAATGATTTGCCTAAGGTTACATGGAAGAAACAGAAGGTGCTTGTTCTAGAATTTAAGGTTTTATACTTTATGTTGTCTTTCTCTTATAATGATAATAGATCATTTGATGTTTAATTTTACACCTCATGAAAGTATTTTATAGATGAATAAGGAATTGTGGACTTTCACAATTCCTGTATCTGCTTTTGGGAATTATAGGAAAATCAGTAGCCCAATATTTAACTAAGTGGTTTGAAAACAATTCTGGTTACTCCATCAGATGTGCTCTCAGGTGTAAATTCTTTCACAATTTGACTTTCTGTGTCTTTCTTGGTTTGATTTTTTTAATGTTTAGGAACTGATTCTTGATGGCATGTTCATCAGAGTACTGAGGTTTCATGTTGGACCGACTGCTGTTTTTGCAGTCATTTAAATTTAATTTCCCTTTTTGTCATTGGTGGATGGGGTAGTAGAGTTTACACTGTGTAACCTATGTAGCTGGCTTCTGAATATTAGAGCACCCTTTCCTCCCAGATGGTACTACACTCATCCAGACCTTTGTCACTTCTTTCTCACCCAGCTTTCCAATCTGTCATTCTTCCTGGCTGAAGTTAGATAACTCTCCACCACCGCAGTTTTCCTCAGCCCTCTGGTCTAAACCTTCGTTTGTGACTGCTGGGCTGTGCCTAGTGCCAGCTTTCTCCCATCTCTGGGTGTGCAGTAAGCTTGGTTTTTTAATTTCATTGTTGCTTTTTACCTTTATTTAAGGACATAAATGTTGTATATGTTTTAGCCACTAAAATAAAAGATGAGTGTCAGCCAGGGTTCTAAATGGTTTCTGTATCAATTCATTTAATTCCTTTAAGGTGGGAATAATTATTGTTGGTATTTACCTTCATATTACAAAAAAAAAAAAAGAAACAAACGTAGAGAAGTTAAATAACTTGGCTGAGGTAATGCCATTACCACCCAACAGGGTTTGGATTGGAAACCAGGTAGGAGCACCAACCTTATTCTACCACTTTGGTACGTAGACTACAGTGGATTATATTAACCCTTCTAACACCATGAGGTCAATGAAAAGCTCAAGCTTTGGAAGGAACTTAAATTTAGGTCTTGACTGTGATCCTTTCTCACTGAGTAGACTTGGTTTTGGACCAAGTACTTCCTCAGTATCAGCCCAGTTGAACCTGTTTGTAAAATGGTGATGATCAGTCTTCATCCTTTCATGGCTGTCATGTGCTTTTCGTGGCACAGAGCAGGCCTTAATAAATGTCAGTTAGATTTTCTTTATATAATGCCATGGGCATTTTAATTTATTAAACATCATAAATATTTAACTAAAAGGGTATTTTAAAATAGTGTGGCAATTACTTTGATATGTCTTCTGAATGTTAACCTATTTTTAAAAATTTTCTATGACACTATTTTCACTTCCCAAGTAATATGGACATAAATTCTCCCAATATATCATTGATTCTCTCTGTTTTTTTCCTTTTGGGTGCTTTGTGGGTCTCTAGTAATTTTTATGTATTCTGTAATGTCAAACTAGTCACTTTTGGTCTTCTTTGTCTCTGACCAGTTTTCAGAGGTGTTGATTTCTCCCCAGATACCTCAAGTTTGGAGCATTTCATTATGCGTTGCATGTGGTCCAAAAGGTACCTGATATAGGTCCCTGTCAGGGTTTTGCCACTAACGTTGTCACCTGGGAAAATCCATTTGGTTTCTCTGGGGTGCACTTTCTTTTCTTTTTTTTTATAAAAGAAGAGGAATAAACTTTATAAAATACATTGTCTTTCGAAAGGCAAAGATTTCTTTATTTATTGCACTAGCCCTTCTAACTTTCAAAGCATATTTACATGTACTCTAAATCGATCTGATGGTCATCTCTTTTTAAAAGATGAGACACCTGAACAAAGTGCTTTATGATGTGTCTAAGGTTTGATCACTGGTAGCAGAAGTAAAACCAAGTAAAGTTTTTTCACCATATCGTTGCCTTCTATGAGGTATGAGACAACAATATTAATCGTAATTTTATTTTCCTTTCAAACTATAGAAGTGATACGTATCAAAGTTGGAAATCATAAATTTGACCTATGTCAAGTTTGAAAATAGGGAAAACATTTTGGGTTGTATTATATTTAAATTTATTTTAAAATTTGCATATTTATAATATTTATTCCACCCATTTAAAAGCATTATAAAACTCTTTAGTTTTCAATTTATTTTTCTTAGTAAAGATTTGTAATTTTTGAAATGCAGGATCTGAAGATATCTTATTTATTGCTATATATTTTAAGTTGTCATGCTATCACAAAGGAGTACTTTTTAAATTATATTTTTAACCAGCTATTGCTAATAATATCCATATGTTTAATGAGATCTTTAGGCAACTTTCTGCAATCACATACATTAGCTTTATTAGATTATCAGTTGAATCTTTGTTTCCAGCTTAAATTCATATATATATGAATTCATATATACATATGAATGAGTTCATATATATATGAACTGTTTGTAATAGCAAACAGTTACCACATTTTCAAAAGTACTTCATCTATATTAACTCATTTATCTTTACAATAACTCTTTTTGATATGTGCTGTTACTAGCCTTATTTTACAGATGAGTAAACTGAAGTACAGAGGTCAAGTGATTATCTCAAGGTCACAAAGTTCTTTGAGTGGCAGCTAGTGAGGACAAGACTCTGGAGTATAACACAGGTCATCTGCCTTTGAAGTCTGAGCTCTTAATTTCTATGCCATGAGGCCTCTCATAACTTATTTTCTCCTTTCCAGCTCCTAAATGTATTATTTCTGGTTAGTGTTTTGTTGCATCAACTAAAGCTTTTAGACCATTGTAGAGTGTTAGTGATGTTATGGGTATCTTTTAACTATATTCAGACTTAAATAGGATTGCTTTTGGTTGTTTAGTATTAAAATTTCTTGGGGTAGGGGTGTTGTTATGATAGAGATATACTTCACAATGTAAAATGTATTCTTATATTTCTGTTGAACTCTGAATGTTTCTCAGAAATGTGTTCTGAATACTATTAAATGGCTTCTAGCAGCAAGATGGTCATAATCCTTTTTGTCTTTTGAATCAAAGTTACATTTTATTGATAAGTTTCTAAACAGCTTAATAGTGTTTTTTTTCAATCTAGCAGTAAATAGCCCTTAGTCATGGCTCTGAATTCAATTGGCATAAGGTTTGCTTTTAATATCTGCATTTATAATTTTACAGTAGCTTTATGTTTTGTGTAATCCTTGGCAGGCTTTTATATCAAAATCATATTAGGTAATTGTCTGTCTTTGGGACTACTTGTACATGGTCTCTTATTTGCACACCCTTGCCCTTTCAGCTGAGAATTGGTTTTAAAAAAGGAGGGCATATATACCCTGTGGTACCACATTCATGATGACTAAAATGTGATTACTGGCATCACTGGCTGCCAGTCTTACTCTGTGCTCTCTGGACTTTGTTAGAGCCCGTGACTCCTTCTTGGGCCAAGTTGGCTGCACGTTGGACTGGGTTGAATTGCGTAACCCTTTATTCTTTCCCCCTTTGAAGCCTTAGTTCAGTTGGTCCATACCTGTATGCTGCCACAGCATCATTCTCCCCTGCCACATGGCTGACCTAAAGGTGTGTACACTGATTTTAATGCCAGCAGTCTGCCATGTGGGAGTGGCTTAGAAATGAGAGAGGCTTAGAAGTACAGATTATTTTCTTTCCTTTGCCTCACCACAGTTCTGCCCTTTTTGGCATTCTGGGCTACCCTTCCTCTTACATGCATGTCCTGAACAGCAGACATAAGAAATCCAAAATGGTGATTTGAAAGTAACCTCTAGATCTTAAGTATCCCTGTCAATCAGGTCTGTCCCTCCCTCATTTGGACTGAACCCTAGAAGGGTGAATTGGGGCACATGTCAGTTAGATAACAAAATCTGGTGTAGTTGCTTCAAACAGAGAAATATTAAATTAATACTGTATTTTTTATAACAGTGTTGGAAGAACTGGAGGAACAAAAGAGATAAGACAAAGGTATGGGGCAAAAAGAAGAAAAGATAAAGCAACTCAAGATTTAGTAACTGGTTTCCCTTTTCTGGGCTGTAGATGCAAACACTTTCCCATACACTAAGGGTGCCATGCTGAGAAGGCTTCTGTTGTTGGATTCCAGATGCCCCGAGCTTATTCTAGTCTAAAGCAGCTGCCTGGATCCCTCACTGCCACTGTTCTCTCCTCCAGTGCTGAAACTTTTCCTGCGCTGTCCTGCTGGAGATGCCTCCAGAAACTTGAAGTGAAGAGAGTCACATTTTCTCTTTCTTCTGCCTTCTAAACTTTAATATGTGCCTCCTATTGGAAACTTAACCAAGAAAATCTTAGAAGTGCCTTTTGTGGTGTCACAGAGGCCTTATAATATAACAGAGCATAGGAGGTAGGAATGGAGGTTGAGAGCAAAGGGATGAAAGGTTTCTTGGTGTCTGTGCTTAGCCTTCTATGCGTATATAATTTCCAAGCAACAATAACGACACTTTCATGTTTTTACCTGATGTGATAAAGCCACTGTCATACAAATGAAAGGCTTTTACCCTCTTCCCCAAAAGGAAGAAACAATGTTAATCAGTCCTCAAGTCTATCTCTGGGGATAGTTATTCCTCTTGTGGTTTAGTAATACTCCCATTGGATCTATTTTAACTTCAAAAACATTTTAAAGTATAAAATATTAGAGGAAAAAGGGGGGAAAAGTAAATTAATATATTCAAATAAATAAGGAAGAAACTATATAAATTTACCGCTAATGTTCTCATTTCTATAACTTCCTTATTCACCATGAACTTCATCTTCCCCGGTTATTAGCCAGAACCCTAGTTTGTAAAGGTTCTTCTCCAGAGAAATGACCCAAGCCTTTATTTCCAGAAGGCTTTAAGCTCTGTGATCAAGAATTTATAGAACTGTTGCAGTTTTCCATTAACACTCACCATTGAATATGGAATGATAAGAGAAGCTCCAGAGAATCCCCTGGGCTCCAGACATAATCCTTCCTGTCCTAGTATATATCAGTAAACCAATTTCCTTCTGTTAATTGAGATCAGTCAACCTAACCAGTAAAGCTACTTTCTTCTTTACCAATTAGCTCAACGGGAAAAGAATTCAGTAGTGAACTGGTGGCAGTTTCAATGTCCAACTAAATTAAAACAGTATTTTATCCTTTGGGGAAAGCATTACATCCTCAGGAACCAAGAACTCTGAACCATCAAAGGCAAAAGTTTTGAGTAATAGAAGTAAAAATTCTGCAAGTAGGTTATTAGGTCTAATAGAGGAATCACTTCCACTGAATCCTTGATTTCTGGACCCAAGTATTCTAGCTCTAGGCTAGAGCATTTAACCGTGTTTACTTTATATAACACATCCTATTAACTACCCTCCAGCTTCACAAATTTCTTGAACTGAGCCTTCAACAGCATACTCTACTATCCTGTCAGCTGAGCGGCCACTGAGTAACAGGGTACATCATGAGAAAAGTGAATTCCCTGACATAAACCTTTTGTCGTTCTTTGGTCCAAACCAGCGTTGCATGGGATCCACAATGGTATTCAGACCTGATAAGTTCGCAGGTGTCATTTTGGTCAGGGAAGACAAAATGCATATTCAGAACAAGTGTCTATTCCAGTGAGAACAACTCCCTATCCGTATCACGATGGAAAGAGATTCAGTGTAATTAACCTACTGCCAAGTGGCTTGCTGGTGCAAAATTGAGGACTTATTACTGGTCTTTGCTGCGGGCAAGTTAGGCGCCCAGCCGTGGTAGCCAGACAAGCCTCAAAGAGGAAAGACCATGTTGTTAAGCTATGTATAGCTTCTACCCCTGCCAACATAGCTACACTCTAACCCATTTCACTCTTGGGTGAGTGGAAAAAGAGGACAAAAATTCACATTTTGGTTCATTTAAAACGTTTCCACCTGATTTTTGAGATCCTACACACACACACACACACACACACACACACACACACACACACCCCACTTTGTTAGCACTTCATGACTCTGCTTAGATATCATTTACTTCTACAGGTTTCCAAGAATTAGTTAGATGATGTTTGTGTGTCACATACTATCCACACTATATCTGTAACACTATATTGTCTTTTAAACAGCATGCCCAATTTGACTGTAAAATATTTGTAGACAGTCCATCTCTTGTTTATTTTTCAATCTCTAGTTGCTAGCCCTTTTCTGTCACACATTACTTTATACTGATAATTATTGACAATGATTGTTAGTAGTACTTACTTTATAGTTTGCATTTACTATTTAGACCATGAGTTATATATCTTAAATTTTCAAGTGATTGTGCTTTTCTGAGTGCCTATCCAAACTTCATTATTAATAGATATTTTTGTTAAACTATTTTCTTAGAATATGACATTTTAAGTTTTTTTTGGAATTTATTGAAATTTTCTGAATGACTGCTTGAAGGCTTTTGTGTTAGAAAATATTTCAACATTTTAAAATATGTATATTTCTGTTATAGAATACAGTACCTGATGTATAATTTTTAAATCAAATAGATACCATAAAATAATCTATATCTTTTATTTCTTATTTATTTATTTTTAATCGACAGGATCTATCAGTGCCTGAGAGAGATGTGTTCAAATGTCCCATTCTATCAAATGCCGGTAGTGGTTACCAGACTATTTGGAGTGACCTGATTTCTTTCCATTTGGATACCAGTTACATTATCTCCTAGAGTTGGAGCATGAGTGCAGAGCCTAGCCCAGCTCCTGTGTTCTGCAGGCATTTTTAAGGTTGCTCTGTTGTTCTGAAATGGGGTGATTTCTTTGGACCACAGCCAGGGTCTTGACCAGTCCATCAAGTGGGGTTTCCAGAGAGAATGGTCTTCACCTTTCTTCAGGATCTTCTTCTGCCCTTTGCTTTGATGTTTTACTCATTGTGTTCAAATGACGGCCAACTCCCTCCCCCACCAGCTTTCTCTGAACTTTATACACTTTCTTTTTTACATCTTTACTGGAGTATAATTGCTTTACAGTGTTGTGTTAGTTTCTGCTGTATAACAGTGAATCAGCTATACGTATTCATATATCCCCATATCCCCTCCCTCTTGTGTCTCCCTCCCTCCTACCCTCCCTACCCCACCCCTCTAGGTGGTCACAAAGCACCGAGCTGATCTCCTTGTGCTATGCGGCTGCTTCCCACTAGCTATCTGTTGTACATTTAGTAGTGTATATATGTCAATGCTACTCTCTTACTTCGTCCCAGCTTACCCTTCCCCCTCCCCATGTCCTCAAGTCCATTCTCTACATCTGCGTCTTTATTCCTTTCCTGCCCCTAGGTTCATCAGAACCATTTTTTTTTTTTAGATTCCATTTATATGTGTTAGCATACGGTATTTGTTTTTCTCTTTCTGACTTACTTCACTCTGTATGACAGACTCTAGGTCCATCCACCTCACTACAAGTAACTCAATTTCATGTCTTTTTATGGCTGAGTAATATTCCATTGTATATATGTGCCACATCTTCTTTATCCATTCATCTGTCGATGGACACTTAGGTTGCTTTCATGTCCTGGCTATTGTAAATAGAGCTGCAATGAACATTTTGGTACATGGCTCTTTTTGAATTATGGTTTTCTCAGGGTATATACCCAGTAGTGGGATTGCTGGGTCGTATGGTAGTTCTATTTTTAGTTTTTTAAGGAACCTCCATACTGTTCTCCATAGTGGCTGTATCAATTTACATTCCCACCAACAGTGCAAGAGGGTTCCCTTTTCTCCACACCCTCTCCAGTGTTTATTGTTTCTAGATTTTTTGATGATGGCCATTCTGACCGGTGTGAGGTGATACCTCATTGTAGTTTTGATTTGCATTTCTCTGATGATTAGTGATGTTGAGCATCCTTTCCTGTATTTGTTGGCAATCTGTATATCTTCTTTGGAGATTTTTCTATATAAGTCTTTTGTCCGTTTTTGGATTGGGTTGTTTGTTTTTTTTGATATTGAGCTGTTTGTATATTTTGGAGATTAATCCTTTGTCAGTTGCTTCATTTGCAAATATATTCTCCCATTCTGAGAGTTGACTTTCCGTCTTGTTTATGGTTTCCTTTGCTGTGCAAAAGCTTTTGAGTTTCATTAGATCCCATTTGTTTATTTTTGTTTTTATTTCCATTTCTCTAGGAGGTGGGTCAAAAAGGATCTTGCTGTGATTTATGTCATAGAGTGTTCTGCCTATATTTTCCTCTAAGAGTTTGATAGTGCCTGGTCTTACATTTAGGTCTTTAATCCATTTTGAGTTTATTTTTGTGTGTGGTGTTATGGAGTGTTCTAATTTCATTCTTTTACATGTAGCTGTCCAGTTTTCCCAGCACCACTTACTGAAGAGGCTGTCTTTTCTCCATTGTATATTCTTGCCTCCTTTGTCAAAGATAAGTGACCATATGTGCATAGGTTTATTTCTGGGCTTTCTGTCCTATTCCATTGATGTAGATTTGTATTTTTGTGCCAGTACCATGCTATCTTGATTACTGTAGCTTTGTAGTATAGTCTGAAGTCAGAGAGCCTGATTCCTCCAGCTCCGTTTTTCCTTCTCAAGATTGCTTTGGCTATTTGGGGTCTTTTGTGTTTTCATACAAGTTGTAAAATTTTTTGTTCTAGTTCTGTGAAAAATGCCATTGGTAGTTTGATAGGGATTGCATTGAATCTATAGATTGCTCTGGGTAGTAGAGTCATTTTCACAATGTTGATTCTTCCAATCCAAGAACATGGTATATCTCTCCATCTGTTTATGTCATCTTTGATTTCTTTCATCAGTGTCTTATAGTTTTCTGCATACAGGTTTTTAGTCTCCTTAGGTAGGTTTATTCCGAGGTATTTTGTCCTTTTTGTTGCAATGGTAAATGGTGAACCTTATATACTTTCTGATTCGTTTTTTGCCACCTTGGTTTCTGCCCTGTTTTGTTGGTTCCTAGTAATGATCAGCCACTCCTTCTCTATCCCATTTTCTCAATCTTCGAGTTAGTTAATTTCACCCGGATTTGGCCACTATATTGGTTGTTATCATGTATTTTCTGTGTAATGAGTCTTTGCCTTTTTAATATTTTCATAAGTATGTTATTATGAAGCTGGAGAAAGTGATTCAAAAGATAACGGATTATATTTTCAACCAGAATTCTACAAACATCAATTTTAATGGATGCCTACTATAATGTCTTAGATATACTCTCTCATGGATTTTCAAAATTTAATGCTTATAAACAGAATGACAAAAGTCATTTGTAGAAATCTCTATTTTAGATTTCTTTTGAATAAATTCACGGAAGTAGAATGACTCAGTCATTTGATATGAACATTTCTGAGCCTTTTCTATATAGTGAGAAAATTCCTTCCACAAAGTATGACTCCATTTATGCTTACATCAATGCCACATGAGAGCCTTTGTTTCAGTAATTCTCAGCTGTATTGGAATTTTTGTTGAAATTATTTTCATACCAAATTGCATGACAAAAATATTTCATTGATTTCATTTATATTATTTTTAGTGATTTTTGTGCTTTATTCTCAGTTTCCTCCTTGTGTTTCCACTTTAGCGTGTTGTGTGATAACATGCTGTGCTCGTTATCAGTTGACTTGTAGAATATTTCTTACCAGTAAATGTTCGGCTTCCGTATGAATTACCAGTCTTTTATTATTTCTGTACAGAAATACATCTTTTAAAAATTTCAGCAGAAATTTTATCTAATTAGCATGTGTCCTTCTTTCATGAATATAAGTATGAAGATAAAATCTAATTTATGTTTGATTGCTAAAATTCTTGAAGATTGTTGAAGATGCATACCCAGAAATTTGTTATCTAATATTTAGTCGCACGGACAATATTAATGTGATATTTTCATATTTATTTGGTTCTTCCTCAAGAAGAGAAAGAAAACAAAACATTGTGAACTGAATGTTATCCGTTTTTTACAAGAAAGTGGCACTATTGCCTTGGACAATAGCTTTTATAGTTAAGAGAATTTAATTGGCTGTAAGGAATATAATCCTAGGAGCACTGTCAAGGTCGTTCTAGGTCAGACGTGTGTTTTCATGCAGCTTAAAACTGTATCTTTGATGTTGACTCTAGAAAAAGAAATTTCCATACATTTATAAGTTGATTCTGTTTCCATATCAGCATATATCTCTTCTTAGATGTAATTTAAAATAAAGGAATCTCTATTGTGTAAAACATACTTTTTTCCAAAAATCCTGTCTCTCCACTTTCATGATTATCTTATCAAGTTGTCTTTTAGATTTGCAGACTTTAAATAGATGCCCTCTGAACCTTTATAACTCCAGATTATAAATACTTTTTAATTTTAAACATTTATGAATATATAATAATCTTAATAAGGAAAATATTAAATCACTGAAATTAATTATATTTTAACTTTTTAACATATAGAATTATCAAGCTTTATTCATAGGAACCTTTGAAAGCCAATTAATCTATTCCCTTATTTTGAAGTAGAGTAATACTTACATATTTGTGATTAGTCTATAAGTAACACATTCTGAAAGTATCTATCTTAAAGACTAACCACATTGGGAGAAACACACAAATGCATTGTTAACCAAGTTGGTTATGTTTTCTGACATCTAATTATCCCTGCTTCTGATTCCTGATGTATGGTTCTAGGGAGGGGAAGTGCTTTTCTCTGTCTCTAAATCCCTTCATGTGTTAGAAGACTCCTTTTAGGTCATGTCGCAATTCGACACCTCTAACTTTCTTCTGTATTCCTGGGTCAGCATCCTCTCCTTCAAGTGTAATAACAACTCTGGAATTACTGGAGTGATGAGGGCCAAACAAACGCTTCCATTTTTCCAAGATCCTAGCTGGGTTTTGTGTCTGTTAGCTTGGAGGGTCTGAGAAAACTCTTAGTTATGGACTGCAATGAGGGTTTGTTCCTTGATGACACTACAGAGTCATTTTGTCTAAAATCCCTTGGATTTATGCTAAATCAAACAATTATTTTATCCAAGACTGGTGTGCACATAGCTGGGAACTTGGGATGAAGATAGTATTGGCTTAGGAGTAAATTGTGAGTAGAGAATGTCCATCTTGTATAATTTTAATTGATTCTTTGTGTTTCCCTGACTTTAATCCATGGGTACAACCTAACTGACCTAATTGATGGGCATCACGAGAGTCTACGTAACTCCCTTCACTCCATAATCTATTTTACTTTTCTCACTGATTCTTCATATACAGTTTGCCTGTCTGTATTTCTTTTCTTATTTTTTTTTAACATCTTTACTGGAGTATAATTGCTTTACAATGGTGTGTTAGTTTCTGCTGTATAACAAAGTGAATCAGCTATACATATACATATATTCCCATATCTCCCTCCTCTTGCGTCTCTCTCCCACCCTCCCTATCCCACCATCACCCTGATGCCTGGCTGTATTGCTATCTCTTTACGTTCTCACTCATAACAATTATAGCTACTTTACAAGAAGACTACAAACTTTTTTCTTAAGAGTCTGATTATGGTAATTGACTTACACAACATCGCTCTGAAATATTTATGAAATATATTTTTGCACATAATAGAGAATAGTCCTAGCCAGCAGTAGTAGAGAAAGAGGAAAATATTTAATCAGAGAAATGTGCTACTTTTGCAGTTATTGATTCATTTCCAGCATTCTTAAATCTTTAGCAAAATAGATTAAAGATCAGTAAGTGTCCAAAACATCCAAATCCAGCTGGCTGAATTAACTGTGCTTCTTTTCTGAGGCACAGTCGTGTGGCAGCACTGGTCTCACTGGACATCTGCGGTTGCTAAGACATATTACATTTCTCTTTCGTTCATTAAATAATTATTTATTATATAATACTATGCTCCACACATTGTGATTGGTGCTTCATTAAAACAAAACCTTCTAAAGAAGTTTTTAAAGTTAATTTTCATACCATTATGATTTTAATAACTTCCCTTTTGTGATTATTGTTTTAATATTTCCTTTCATTCACTTCACAGATACTTCTGCCTCTTCTCAAGCCACCATCCATCTTCCCAAAATTATATCAGTGATTTCAGTCCACATCCATGATGGCAAATCACTAACAGAGATTATTTTGAGTTCTTGATGATAATTGACATTTTTAATTAGTACTTTCAGTTAACATCTGTCAGTTCCTTAAAAAAAAAATGCTGTGTGGTTTACTGATTAAAAACAGAGTATAAATTCTTCTGCACTTGAATATCAACTCTGCCTCTTTTTAGCTATGTGGTTGCTAATCCAAACACTTGGGTTCTTAATCTGTAGACTGGGTAGATGAAAGAGTTCAGTGAGATAATATTCAATACGCAGTTAACACTGAATGAGCATCAATCTTAATAACTGGTATTTACAGTGGTAAAGCATGTTGAACTTTTCATGACTAAATGTGAAATGTATTATATTCATTAAGAATCTAAGATTATTGTTGGCCATCTATATATTCGTTAAAAAATGGCTTCATGTCTTGAAACAAAAGTTTAGTTCAGAAAAATCATAGTACAGCATGTTTTTCAAGTGATAATTGTTTGGTAAGGTCCATGATACACCTCCATGGCAAATGTATATTTTTAGCCAGTATTCATAAAAATTATATAGTGATCTTAGCTACAGGAAATAAAAGTGTGCCTTGGTGTGTCAAACCTAACCAACACTTGAAAACCTGAAGCATATTTAGAAAAAGAAAAGTAAATTTTCATCCTTTAGGGCTAGGGGTGTTCAGCCTTTAATAATATTATAAATCCCAAGATTTAAAATGAACCAGCCAAACATTATTTTGGAAGATTGTATTTCCAGAAGGCATATCATTTATTCTTAATTGTTTTATCCTTCTTTTTAGTTATATTTATTAACTAAAGTCATCAATTCCTTGTAAAAATACAATAACTCATTCCCATACAATAATTTTTCTATAACTTGTAGAACAAGGATGTTTGGCAAGATTTTTTTTCACAGTTCAATATTTACCTTGTTCCCATTTTATCCTCTCATCTCACTCTTACCCAGAAAAGTGGTGAGGAATGCATAATCATAATTATCCTTCATAATAGAAATGATTTTCATGCACCAAGACAAGGGTGGGAGGGAGACACAGGAGGGAAGGGATATGGGGATATATGAATACGTATAGCTGATTCACTTTGTTATACAGCAGAAACTAACGCAACAATGTAAAGCAATTATACTCCAATAAAGATGTTAAAAAAAAAAAAGAATTGCAATACAGAATCGTTGCAGTTATAAAGAAGAAAAAAATCAATGGCATTTGCCTTTGAGAAAGTTGTAATAACTTCTTTTTAGGTGCCCAAGAGTCTTATTCTTGATAACTATTGTATTATTTTTAATGCACAAAAGCTCTTTAATTACAATATTCTTTCTTTAGTCTCTTCCTTAATGTCAATCGGAATTTGGCAAATGAAATGACAGTAGGATGTGTTTAAAAGGTAGAGTGCTGTGTTGAGAGCATAATGTGACTTGTTATTATTATGACTTTGTACTGTCAGGTTGAAGAATATCATCCTCTTGGATCTGGATATTCAGAATTTTGTTTTTTTAATCTTAGCTCCATTATGGCCCTGTACGTAGTGAGATAAACAAGAGATTCTCCTGTAACACATGGTTTTGAAAGCGTTGAAAATCTCTTTATGTAACAGCAAATTTAACTTGGAGTAAACCTTGGCAATTTATTGCCTCAAAAAAATCTCATAAAACTAATATTTTTGGCCTATTAGGGATTTTAAATAAATTAGAAATCAAAGTATATCTTAGATTGATATGAAGACTTATATAAATAGAATTGTGACATACAAATTTTGCTCTACCTCAAATAATAGATCCACTACATGGAAAACATTTCAATTGCTGGAAAAATAATCCTGTATTTTTGGATATGTCAAATTAGATTTTGTAGATGAAAGAAGTATATTAAAAGGAGAAATGGAGAGAAAACTTAGTAAATGGTCCCTAGGTTAAGATTATGTAATTAAGCGATAGAAGGTGGCCAGTGACAGCATAAAGGAAGATCTTCTTTGGGCTCTGTGGTCTTATTAATAAGTGAATTCCTTCAATAAAATATAAAGTATAAATATTTGATTTCATTTGTTAAAAAAATCATCATTAACCTTTTTACTGTCGCAGAAGCATTGCTTCATTTTATATATTCTCATAACTCATCACTGAGGTTTGTTTCTTTGACATTCATAATGGTTCAAGCAATATAGGTAAAGAACTGAATCTTAGAGTAAAAAGATGTGAAATACAAACACATGTCTCCCAATTAAAACAGTGATAAAGTGGTGCTCACTTTGAAGTATTTCTTACTTGAATTTTGGAAGTCTGCAAATCTATAATTCATATAAAACACTAGAAGAGCAAATTATAAACACTTAATCTTGGAAGCTGGCAAATTTATGACTTATGTAAAATACTAGCTTAGAATAGCAAACAATAATTGCTTATTTTAATAAGCTTCTGCAACAGCTATTGCATTTGTATAATTAAGCTATTCTCCAAATTAAGAAAGTATTTCTTATCTAAAGTATGGAAATTCTTCTCTCTTCCTTATTGAAATACTTCATCTTAAAGATAAGGTATCTAAAATGTGCCTTATCTAAAGTATGGAAATTCAATTCAATTTAATTCACCAAATATTTATTGTATCCCTTTATAGCCAAGAACTGAATTGGTATAGCTGGGAAAAATAATAAATAATAATCGATGATTTCATACCTTAAATAAATTATAACAAATTACAGTTACTAATGCAAGTTCAACATCTCTAAAACAGAAATTTTTTGTCCTAGAAAATTAGATAAGAGAGAGAACATAATTTCAACTTCACTTACTGGCTGTATGACGGAAGCTAATTTATCCTTATTTTATGATCCTTAGTTTCTTTACCTGTGAAATGGGATAAATCACAGCTCCCTGATGATGCAGTGATGGTGCAACGAGATAAGCTTATACCCAAGTGTCTAACATAGTCCTTAGTAAACGATAAATGCTCCCTTTAGCAGCCCCTTCGCTAAGTCAGAGATATTTTGCTATGAGAGGGTAATGGAGAATACACCACAGATGCTAAAACATGTTAAAAAAAAAATCACATCCCTAGGTTAAAATAATCTGAAAGAAGTATGGCTAATGGAAATAGAAATTAAATGTACTACAAATCATTTCTATATTTTTTTCTGTTTTTGTACCTTTATGTTTCATATCGTAGTGTTGGAAATTAGTCATAGGGGTCCTTTTAGGTCTATTCTTCTGTGAAAATGTAGAATCAGATTTTTTAAAAAGTGACTGAAGCAGAATTAGGTGGTGCTGGAATTCAGTAAGGCCACCAGAAACATTTGCTCCCTTTGGTTTTGTTTCCTCAGGGATCTAACCAAGTGCCTTTCTGTACCAGATCATCGGATGCAGCTTAGACTTGGCGGAATGCTGTGCGGTTCACTCCATTAAAAAGCAAAGTGTATCTTTTAGGAATAATCTGTTTGACTCTTGCATCTGTACTGTTTTCTGCATAAAAGCAGGGCATTTCCTTTGCCTGGCTGTTGTCGCTGCCCTCATGCCCTTGGTACCAATTCCATATTGCCCCTTTATGAGCCGGGAATGGAGCCATCGCACCAGCACTCGCCCCTAAAATGCCCCTTTAGCGTGTGCCAACATGAATCGTCGGCATATCAATTTAATTTTTTATGGCACTTGGTCCAAGAGAAAGCCAGATTATTGCAAAAAGAAACGAAGGAAGGAAGGAAGGAAGGGAGGGAGGGAGGGAGGGAGGAAGGGAATCAAAACCTGAGCTCCTCCTTTCCTTCAGTTAGGCAGTGGAAGCATCACATTGGTGACTTCATTTGTCCCCTCAGAGTATAAGTAAAATGCCACGTGCTCCAAGTGAGGGGAAGGAAGGCTGGAAGTATAGTAAATGGGGGACCTTCCCTTTAAAGCCACCATTTACATATCTTTTCTAGTGAAATATAGGGAAAAAAAATCTCAACATGTAAGAAGAGCTTTGAGACTTGAGATTCAGGGTAGAATAATGGCAACATGAGTTTTTAATGTGGACTCTAATTTAAGTATTCCACACGGCTGGTGCTGATTTGTAGCAGTGATCTGTGAGGATGTGCTTCGTTACAATCCTGTTTCTCCTCTGCTTAAAATGGATTGCAAATCAGGATGAAGGCACTGAATTTGGCTCATTTCAGAAACGATCACATTGCTTGCTTCATGGGTTTGAAAATGAAATACAGTTTATGAATTGGTCTATTTTTAGCACAGACATTTCTTTTCCATTACTCTAAACAAATGAAAGTAATAATGTGATGCCCAGTTACTTGATTTTTTTTTTTTGTAGAATGGCCTCAAAATAATTATCTAAGTTAAAGTATAGTGTTTGCATGTTTGCTTTCTAGGAAATGTGTGAAGCTTTTTAACGAAGTGAAATTTTTACTATCCCTGTCTGCTTTTTCTTTGAAAATTCCCTGCAAAATTGGCATCTTCTATATTGTAAACAAATTCAAAGACATATTGAAGACCAAATTGGGGGGGAGGGCACAGATAAGAATTACTGTAAAGGTCTTTCATCTGTTGCTTCACTTCTTATTCTGCAGATTTTTTGTTAAAAAGTAATGGGGTCTATAAATTAATATATTTAAACTGATGGCAATAAGAAATATAGCATCTGTTCCTGGTGTTCTTGAGGAAAATTTACTTCGTTAATACATAATTTCATACCTTGTGAAAAAGAGAAACTCTTGAAGGCTGAAGGTGAAATGAGAAGCCAGGCTTCACTGGAGAAAAGCAAACTCGTGTTCTTTGGAGAATTTGACATTTACAGGGAATATGCATATGCATATAGGGGGAGGAGGAAGCTTTGGGGAAAGTAGTCTCCTGGGGCTGTTGCCATAATTTGGAAAACACTGATACATGAATAACTTGCTCTGCTCTGCTGATGAGGTAGACAGGATGACATGCACAGGACAGAGGGAGCAAGCCTGTGTACACTTACCAGCCAGAGGGCATGAGACAGTTTCCTTATTAGATGATGTCTTCATTCGCTTGTTTTAGTCAAGTTGACTGTCACTCTAGTATGGCTTTAGTAGAGTCGTGGATAAAATGCAACCATAATGGGAAAAACCAAAGGTTAAACATGTCCGTAGGTAAAGGTCTAGTTACCAGATTTCCCAGGCGCTCATGAGGAAAGAGAAGGACCCAAGATCTGGATTCTGCATTCGTGTGTGTGTGTGTGTGTTTTCATGACTTCCAAATCAAGCTAGGAAACCTTGCCTACAGGAAAGGCATTTTTTCCCTTTTGTCACAAAACTAAGAAGAGACAGATTGCTGTGCTGTTAAGTGATGAGTAGAGGAGAACTCACAGAATATGTTTAAATCCCTGGACACCCCTGGAGATCCTAGGATTCTGAGAAGAGCAAGGAAAAGTTTTAAGTATTATTTTTTATTTAGGGACATGTCAGAACAGTTCTTATTATTTTACAAAAATCTTTCTTTGCTAAGTTATGCCAAAAAGTGCTTACATATTAAAACAGTATCATTTTCCATAAAAAACTTAAATAAAATCAGTGAACAAAATCTGCTAGCATAATTATATTTGTGTGCTCTTCTGAATCAGTAACATTCCTGATTTCAACAGTTTAATATGTAAATAATATCTCTCAACTTCAAGAATTTATCTAGTGTGTCTTTCTTAAATCGTGATGTGCAAAATTAGATATAACTGGTTTGACCTTTGTCCAGTAATAACTGGTTTGACTCTTGTTCAGTAACTTTTAGAGTTTCCTTGGTTTTGAAAGTAACTGCAAATTTCATTTATAGATCTCCAGAAAATTAGGGAATTCTGTGTTTTTCATGCTTTTGAAATATTTATATCTTTTACTTTCTAAATTTTTATTTTATATTGGACTATAGTTGATTTACAGTGTTGTGTTAGTTTCAGGTGTACAGCAAAGTGATTCAGTTATACATATACATGTATCTATTCTTTTTTCAAATTCTTTTCCCATTTCGATTATTATAGAATATTGAGCAGAGCTGCCTGTGCTACACAGTAGGTCCTTGGTTATCTATTTAAAAAATAGTTGTGTGTATATGTGAATCCCAAACTCCCAATTTATCCCTCCCCCACGCCTTTCCCCTTTGGTAACCATAAGTTTGTTTTCTATGTCTGTGAGTCTGTTTCTGTATGGTATTGGCACAAAAACAGAAATATAGTTCAATGAAACCAGATAGAAAGCCCAGAAATAAACCCACGCACCTATGGTCAATTAATCTCCGATAAAGGAGGCAAGACTGTACAATGGAGAAAAGGCAGTCTTTTCAATAAGTGGTGCTGGGAAAACTGGACAGCTACATGTAAAAGAATGAAATTAGAGCATTCTGTAACCCCACACACAAAAATAAACTCAAAAGGGATTAAAGACCTAAATGTATGACCGGATACTATAAAACTCTTACAGGAAAACATAGGCAGAACACTCTGTGACAAAAATCACAGCAATATCTTTTGATCCATCTCCTAGAAGAATGAAAATAAAAGCAAAAATAAACAAATGGGAGGTAATTAAACTGTAAAGCTTTTGCACAGCAAAGGGAACCATAAACAAAATGAAAAGACAAACCACAGAGTGGGATAAAATATTTGCAAACGATGCAACTAACAAGGGATTAATCGCTAAAATTTGCAAACAGCTCATGCAGCTCAATATTGAAAAACAAACAACCCAATCAAAAAATGGGCAGAAGACCTAAATAGACATTTCTCCAAAAAAAGACATACAGATGGCCAAGAGGCACATGAAAGGATGCTCAACATCGCTAATTATTAGAGAAATGCAAATCAAAACTATAATGAGATATCACCTCACACCAGTCTTAAGGGCCATCATCAAAAAGTCTACAAAGAGTAAATGCTGGAGAGAGTGTGGGGAAAAGGGAACCCTCCTACACTGTTGGCGGGAATGTAAATTGATACAACCACTGTGGAGAACAGTATGAAGGTTCCTGAAAAAACTAAAGATAGAGCTACCATATGATCCAGCAATCTCAGTCTTGGGTATATATCTGGAGAAAACTATGGTTTGAAAGGATACATGCACCCCAATGGTCATTGCAGCACTGTTCACAATAGCCAAGACATGGAAGTAACCTAAATGTCCATGGACAGATGAATGGAGAAAGAAGATGTGGTGCATATATACAATGGAATATTGCTCAGCCATTAAAAAGAATGAAATAATGCCACTTGCGGCAGCATGGATGGACCTAGAGATTGTCATACTAAGGAAAGTAAGACAGAGAAAGACAAATATTGCTTATATGTGGAATCTAAACAAATGATACAAATGAACTTATATCATTTACTTTGGACTCTTCTGCTAATGTGTTTCAAGAACATACATTTCACTGTTATCAAAATAAAACAACAATATATAATACATTACTATTAAGTAAGAGTCTTTGAAGTCAATGAGAGATAATGGAGAATAAGTCTTAGTAGAAGTTTGTGGTTCCCTAAAGATAAATGAAGGAAGAGATTCTCTGGAAAGGTTTATATAATTTATGACTCAAGAATTTCTTCTTGTGAAAATCTATGCTCCGTTCTCTCCCTCAACCTTCCCCTCCCTCATTTTTGAAATAATGAGAATACAATAAAAACATGTAATTGGATATTCGGAAATACAATAAAGATTTTATCATGCATAACCAACCACACTCCAAAATTTATTAGCTTAAATAAATTAAACTACTGTGTTCATGATTTTGCAGCTTGCTCAGGGTTCAGCTGGATGCTTCTGCTGATACTGCCAGTGGTCAGTCATGTGACTAAAATCAGTTGACGTGTTAGCTAAGGCCTGGGCTCAGCTCCGATGCCAGAAAGCCTAGGAATCTGTCTTCTTCCACATAGTCTGATGGACCTCTTCTTCTCTTATGTGTCATACCCGAATGGCCTCTTCAGCCAGACAGCCAAAGTACTCACTTGGTGTCATTGAGCTCCCCAGACCACAAAAGCAGAAGCTATAAGGGCATCTTAAGGCTTAGGGTGAGAATTGCACATTGTCAATTTAACTGTATTTTATTAATTAAAACGAGCCACAGGGAGAGCCCCAAATCAAGAGAATTTGATTTCAGTAAGGCATAAATACTAAGCAATGCCTCATCATGAACTACCAATGTAATAGACAACCACACTGGTACTAATATGTTGTGTATAACATTATTCACTCTTTCCATAATACATTTGTAATATTAATATTATGGAAAGATATGCAACTTAAAATGCAAGTAAATACTTCTTTTAGTATTGTGTTGTTAAATGTGTAAATTGCGTTGTGAAATTTTATTTTATTTTGAAAATGGTCAAATTATGACTACTGCAAAGTAGATGAATAGACATAGAAAAGTAGATAAAATTTACCAAAAAGAAAAAACACACTAATCCTTTTATAAATGAGTATAAGTAATTATCAAAGCTTCTAAACTAGAAGATTCATTGAATTTCTATGTTGGAAACTCTTACTGTTTTATTAAATTAGAAGTTATATGAGGCCACAGGTTTATTCACAGTTCTGGTAATATTTTCTTAGGTATCCATTTCGTAAAGAACTCTACTAATAATAAAAAGACATGCTGTCTAGACAAATATATTACAATAAAAATTAAACATTTATTAACAGTATAAAGAATAGAATTTCTATAAAATTACTGGATTTGGCAGTCACTACAATTGTTGATTACTTTATGGTGAAAAAGTATAATCATTGTGATCATCTGATTTCCATTTTCAATTTGGCTGAAAATGCAAACTTCTCTCTAGTTCACTGATTTTCCCCCTGTGTTTCTTAGAATAGTGGTCTTCCTGAAATAGTAGAACCATTTTTTGACAAAGAATGAACAAGGGGAAAATAGTTGCCATATGTAAAACACAGAATGTTAATGTCGTAATATAAAATATATTTTACAGTGGAATAAGAAGCAAGTACATAATTCAATAGGAACAGAGACAAAATATCAATAAGCACCTTACAGAGGAAGATATGAAAAAGGCCATAAGTGGATTTTAAAAATGCTCAAACCTTTATTTTTAAAATCAAAGAAATGCAAACTAAAGTAATAACGGGATACAAATTACTATCTATAAAATTGACAAGGATTTTGGGAAAACAGACTGATATACTGTTGGTGGGATTGTAAATGTGATTTCTGAGCATCAACACAGAATTTTAGACCCAGAAATATACCAAAAACATTTCTTAACAAAGAAAGTAAAATAGTCATGTCTAATGTGCTCATAAGCTAGTCCTTGAATTTTTAACTTCAGCTATAGTATTTGTTTCTAAAAGTCATATATAATTCTTTTGCAGAAAGACTAGGTTATTTCTCATAGCTTGCTATTAACTGGTATTAATTTAAATATTGTCTTTTATTTCTTGGACCACAGTAAGCATAGTTTTCTTTGAATTCTAATATCTAATGTATTTCCAAGTCCTTTCTTGCTCTTTGTTTCTTATAGGTTTTGTCCATGGTTTCTTAGTTCCTAATGTACTTAACTCTTTTTTTTTCTTGTGAGCTGCCTATTATTGCTATTATTGTTATTATTTTTTTGGAAAATTGTTTGTTGGGATTCTTTGAGTCCTAAGAGAAAAGGTGTCTTTTGTCAAAAAGATATTTGATCTTCCTCTTTCAAACACCTCAGTCACTACGACAGGGAGATGGCCTCTTAGACTCCACCCCTACCTTGGGGCACACGCTGGCCTCTCCCAATCCCTGTAAATGCAGCAAAATAAAAGCATATACAGCACAATGACTATAGTTAATATTACTGTATTTTGAAAGTTGTTAAGAGAGTAGATTTTAAATTTTCACAATACACACACAAAAAGTAACTACGTGAGGTTATGAATGTGTTAACTGTCCTCATTGTGGTAATCATATTGCAGTATATACATACAAAAAAAGCATAAATTCATTCAATTTGGCAAATACCCTCAGGACAAAATGGAGTTACGCGTCCAATTAATCATCTGAGTTCCAACTGTCACTTAGATTTTATTTTTTATTGAAGTATAGTTGATTTACGATATTACATTAGTTTCAGGTGTACAACATAGTGATTCAATATATTTTTATAGATTATACTCCATTTAAAGTTATTACAAAATAATGGCTATATTTCCCTCTGCTATACAATATATCCTCGTTGTTTATTTATTTTATACGTAGTAGTTTGTATATCTTAATCTCATACCCTTATCTTGCACCTCCCCACCCTTCCCTCTTTCCACTGGTAACCACTAATTTGTTCTCGATATCTGTGTGTTTCTGCTTTGTATACATTCATAGTTTTATTTTTTTAATATTCCACATATAAGTGATGACATAATTTGTCTTTTTCTGTCTTATTTCACTAAGCATAATACCCTCTAGGTCCATCCACACAGTTGCAAATTTTATTCCTTTTTATGGTTAATATTCCATTGTATATTTACCACATTTTCTTTATCCATTCATCTGTTAATGGACAGTAGGGTTGCTTCTGTATCTTGGGTATTGTATGTAATGCTTCTATGAACAATGGTGTATCTTTTCGAATTAGTGTTTCATTTACTTCAAATATACACTTAGGAATGGGATTGCTGGATCATATGGTAGTTCTATTTTCAGTTTTTTGAGAAATCTCCATACTGTTTTCCACAGTGGCTGCACCAATTTACATTCCCATCAACAGTGTAGGAGGGCTCCCCTTTGTCCACATCCTCTCCAGCATTTATTACTTGTAGACATTTCGATGGTAGCCATTCTAACAGGTGTGAGGTGATATCTCATTGTGGTTTTGATTTACAATTATCTGATAATTAGCAGCATTGAGTATTTATCTATTTGCCTGTTGACCATGTGTAATCCTCTTTTGAAAAATATATGTTCAGGTCTTCTGCCCAATTTTTTTGTTTGTTTGTTATTTTGACATTGAGTTTTATGAGCTCTTTCTATATTTTGGATATTAACCCTTTACTGGTCATATCATTTGCAAACATTTTCTCCCATTCAGTAGGTTGTCTTTCATTTTGTCATTGGTTTCCTTTGCTATGCAAAAACTTCTAAGTTTAATTAGGTCCTACTTGTTTATTTTTGCTTTTGTTTCTTTTGCCTTAGGATACAGATCAAAAAATACTGCTATGATTTATGTCAAAGAGTGTTCTGCCTATGTTTTCTTCTGGGAGTTTTTGGTCGTCAATCCATTTTGAGCTTTTTTTTTTTTTTTTTTTTTAATATGGTGTGAAGGAGTGTTCTAATCTCATTCATTTACACGTAGCTGTCCAGTTTTCCTAATACCACTTGTTGAAAAGACTGTCTTTGTCTTTTCTTCATTGTATTTTCTTGCTTCCTGTGTCAAAGATTAATGGCCTTAAGTGTGTAGGTTTATTTCTGGGCTCTCTGTTCTGTATGCTCAGATATCTGTTCTCTATTCCTGTAATAATGCTGTGTAACAAACAATCACAGTACTTCAGCGATATATAAAAATAGGCACGTATTGCTCACGCATCTGGGGTGGTCAGCTAGGCGGCTCCGAGGATCTTGCTTGGGTTTGTTTAGTTGTGCGGGGTCAGCTGGCAGGACTGCGGTGATTTGATGCTGTTGTTCATGGCTCTCATCCTCTGCCTGGGACTGTACAGGACTGGCCTGCGTGTGTCCCTCGTGGCTACCACAGAAAGTATTGCTACTGAACCAGGTTGCTTTGCCTGGTGTGCAAGCCAAACACTGAGACACCAAGGTTTGCAGCAGAGAAAAGCTTGATTCACGAGGCAGCCAAGAGAGGTTGGGAGAACATCTCAGATGCACCTCCCTGAAGGTAAGAGGCCCAGGATATTTACACGATACAGAAACAGGGTGGTCTGAGGTGTGGGGAAGGTGATTGGAGGTAAGAAAAAGGTGAAGTAATTGGTGTTCTGTGCAGCATATCTGAGTTACATGCTTCTTCATTTTATGCACGTTCAGAAAACGGCAGCATTAGCATGATCTGAGGGTGGAGTTTTGGATCCTCTGACAGTTGGAGGGTTGGTGTCCATCCCAACTAGTCTTAACCAGCAGGGACCTGAACTGAACAAGAGCTGACTCCAGCTTCCTAAAAGCTTATTTAAGCAACTGTTACTGTAGTGCCCCATAGCTCAGAGGAGTTGTCTGTAGGGAGATGCTAAGGAGTCTTCGTGAATCTTAGAAGGTATGCAATTAACAAGAACAATTAAAGCAAGCTTGGTCAGTGAAGGTGGTTTCAGGTTATTATTTATTAAGCAAGTTATGGTTCAAGAGATCTAACTGATGATGGCCCCAGTTCCAAAACAAGTGAGAAAATCCAAAGCCATAAGCACCTTTCAAGCTGCTGCTTAGAGCGTGCTTGCCAGCGTGGCATTGGTCCAGGGTGGCTGTGTGACAAAGGGGTGGATACACTTGGAGTTGAAGAATAGGGATATAATTTACAATTTAACTTACCTCAGTAATTTCTTACTATCTTTTAAGTTCTGTGGTGCTATTAAGAAGTTTATTGTTTTTATATTTATCTAATATTTTTGCTGTTTTTTTTGGTTTATTTGATTCAAATAGAATAGCCTGAGAGAACAGAGCCTGTTTCCATTGATTTATTTTTTTTTCCTTTCTGTAATTATTAATCTAGTTTAACATTTTGAGGCAGATGTCATCAAAATAAAGCACATATAATGTTACCATTACAAATGGTGAATTGGTTGGACCAAACAGGGTAGCATTTTTTTGTTCTTATAATTAGATAAAATATTAATTTTTTTCTTATAATGACCATCAAATATATAGATTTATACAATGAAGAAAATATGAACCATACTTAGCCTAAAGCATCTGGGAGAAATCACTGCAGGTAGATTTAAAAAGTAATAGGATAGTGCTGTTCATACTGTATATAACTTGTTCTCATTTCACCTCAAAACACACTGAGGGGGCTTCCCTGGTGGCGCAGTGGTTGAGAGTCCGCCTGCCGATGCAGGGGACACGGGTTCTTGCCCCGGTTCTGGAAGATCCCACATGCCGTGGAGCAACTGGGCCCGTGAGCCGTGGCCGCTGAGCCTGCGTGTCCGGAGCCTGTGCTCCGCAACGGGAGAGGCCACAACAGTGAGAGGCCCGTGTACCGCAAAAAAAAAAAAAAAACTGAGGAAGCTTCTCACATCTATAAATACTCCTCTACTACATACTTTTAATGACTACATGTTATTTTATTCTGTTGTTTATCACAATTTTTTCAGCCAAACACCTATTTTTAGACAGATGGGCTCTACTTTTTTCAATATTATAAATAATGCTGCAAGGAATATTCATATAGATTTTTCTGCTTTTTTTGTATTAATTTCTTGAGGATGAATTCCCTGAATTAGACAAATTGATCAAAGTTTATACCCATTTTCAGGGATGTGATACATATTTCTATATTTGCCCCTGGATATCTTTACCTGTTGCACACTCTAGAAATGAATGAGGACCACTCCAGTGAGAACCAGTGGAGGATGTTTGCACAGGTCATCAAGTCATCATCACCTGCACATGGCAGTGATGCTGAGGCAGTCAGGCACACGGGAAAGCTTTACGGAGAAAGGGGAGGTTTCTGATGGGAGGTTATTGTCAAGGGAACATTGGAGGGAGGCTAAGTAGCAGCTGAGCAGTGTATGTGATTGGTTTGGGAGCATATTTAGCTTTCTCTGGTTGGTCCTCAGTTGGAAGCAGGGGAAAAGAAAAATTACTTGTGGATTGTTGGTTAAGTCCTGACTATTCTGGATCAGCAGCTGCAGAGGTTTGGCTGTTTGGCCTGACTGTTGCAGAACCTGTGGCTTGGCTTCCAGGACTTCCTGTGTGATCAGAAGTCTCTCGCCATATAGGGTCTGGCATTGCTTATCTGTATATTCAGTCTTTTAATATTGAAAAAGTCATCTAAGAACTAATGCTTAATTTGCATTGTGATTTTATATATTTTTTAAAAATTGCTTTTGCAATTAAATATTTATGGAAAGATTTTAGCAAAATAATCCATAGCAAGATCTCAGCAAATGCTAGCTATTATTGTTTACTCACTTAAATTTAACTTTCTAAAATAGTGTGTTCATTATATTACCCTTTATCAAAACTCAGTGGATGGGGGGGTGGGAGGGAGACGCAAGAGGGAGGAGATATGGGGATATATGTTTATATATAGCTGATTCACTTGGTTATAAAGCAGAAACTATAACACACCCCTGTAAAGTAATTATACTCCAATAAAGATGTTAAAATAAGCCCAAACTCAATGGCATTTAATATTCTACATGGTTGTCTTAGTTCAGGCTAAAAATGTAGCAGAATACCATAGATTGGGTGGCTTATAAACAACAGAAATTTATGTCTCAGAGTTCTGCAGACTGGGAAGTCCAAGATCAAGCCACTGACAGATTCAGTGTCTGGTGAGAATCTTCCTCCTGGTTCATAGACAGACTTTTTTTTTTTTTTTTTCATTATGTACTCGTATGGTAGAAAGGGTAATGGAGCTCTGGGGTCTCTCTTGTAAGGACATCTATCCCATTCATAAGGGCACCAGCCTCATGACCTCATCACCTCCCAAAGGCCTTACTTCCTAAAACCATCCCACTGGGGATTAAGTGTCTACATATGAATCTTGGGGAGATACAACATTCAGTATAGCGATGATATGAGTGTATTTAACTGATATTCAGAGACTTTCATATTTATTCTGTCCTGATGTGTACATTTGTATGCTCAGCATAAACTCAAGGCATGCATCATAACTTACTCGTAATGTCTGCACAAGACACTGGACTACAGAGAAACTTTGCTCCTGACACTATTTACATTATTTTTTTTTTCTGGAATTCCTTCTCCCTTTCGATGTGAATTCTTCAAAACTCACTCGTTTTCATCTTCTATGTTAAGACTGGTTACCAACAAACTCTTTCCTATGAATTTTTATTATATGTACTTGATATCACTATTACCAATTTGATATCATATGCTAACTTTTTTCCTATCCTATTTGACCAGATCAGTTATGTGCAAAATTCTCATACTTGTTTATATCTTCCTTATCACCTAATGTAATAACTTCCATTAATAGGTACTCAATACATAATTTTTATCAATTAATATTTTCTTATGAAACCAAGGATCTAGGGCACTAATAAAGTGTTTTTTAGAGAAACTTACTTAACTTCATGGTTTTAGTGCTCCCATTTTTGTAAAGGAGATAATGCTTCAATTTCCTTTCAAAGAAATGAGAATAATGCGAACATTTAAAGTTTATCTGTTTTTAGTGAAGGCACTGAGGAGTGAATAATTCTGCTGATGGCAAAGCATGAATAAACATTCGGAAATAATTAAGCTTTTATATTTGGTATAGGAAAAAAAAATGACCTAACCTCAGCAGTAACACAGTTTCTGTGTTACTTTAACTGCATATCTCTTACGAAGCATCAAATAGGGAAGAAGTCCAGGCTTTTGCTTGTCAGAAATTACTTTTTTTCTAGATTTCTAGATTTTGACCAGCTCAAAGTGCAGAGCAAAAAAACATTTTTATTACTCCTCTCTCTGGTTTCAGTATCTTTTGAAAAAAAATCTACAAATGCATGCTCATATTATTAGCATTGGAATTATCTATTTGATATGAATTCCACTTTCTTGCTGCACTAAAAAATGCCTGAGAGATACAATGAAATATTTCTCTTTCAGATCAGAGTAAGGTAGCTGGTAAGAAGAAGGAGGAAAGTTTTATTTCATATAGTGTGTACTTCCAGCAGGGGCCAGAAACACACAGCAGGGTGAGAATTTTAAAAGCAAAGTTTACCATTAGGGGCTGTGGGTTGTCAGTAACAACCTGAGGAGGTGTCTTATAGAAAGAAATCAAAGCAGCAAAGCACCTCAAAGGAACAAAACAAAAGTTTAAGCATTGATTATAACAAGTTGGATTAATTTGGGCAAATGTCATTGTCTATGTTTGCTTTATTAATACTAATTTTAAAAGCATATAAAATAAAGTACAATCTTTTATTAAACACAAGTGAGATTAATAACTATCGTTTTATTCCTTGATGGACAAAAACACTTTGTTTTTTCTTATTGTGTTTTTAACTAGTATGTTTCTGGTTTTATCTTAACGTATTTATTGGAGTATAATTGCTTTACAATGGTGTGTTAGTTTCTGCTTTGTAACAAAGTGAATCAGCTATACATATACATATATCCCCATATCTCCTCCCTCTTGTGTCTCCCTCCCACCCTCCCTATCCCACCCCTCTAGGTGGTCACAAAGCACCTAGCTGATTGCCCTGTGTGTGCTCTGCGGCTGCTTCCCACTAGCTATCTATTTTACATTTGGTAGTATATATATGTCCATGCCACTCTCTCATTTCGTCCCAGCTTAGCCTTCCCCTCCGCGTGTCCTTAAGTCTATTCTCTACGTCTGTGTCTTTATTCATGTCCTGCCCCTAGGTTCTTCAGAACCATTTTTTTTTTAGATTCCAAGTATATGTGTTAGCATATGGTATTTGTTTTTCTCTTTCTGACTTACTTCACTCTGTATGACTGACTCTAGGTCCATCCACCTCACTACAAATAACTCAATTTTGTTTCTTTTTATGGCTGAGTAATATTCCACTATATGTATGTGCCATATCTTCTTTATCCATTCATCTGTCGTTGGACACTTAGGTTGCTTCCATGTCCTGGCTATTGTAAATAGAGCTGCAATGAACATTGTGGTACATGACTCTTTTTGAATTATGGCTTTCTCAGGGTATATGCCCAGTAGTGGGATTGCTAGGTCGTATGGTAGTTCTATTTTTACATTTTTAAGAAACCTCCATACTGTTCTCCATAGTGGCTGTATCAATTTACATTCCCACCAACAGTGCAAGAGGGTTCCCTTTTCTCTACACCCACTCCAGCATTTCCTGTTTGTAGATTTTTTGATGATGTCCATTCTGACTGGTGTGACATGATACCTTATTGTAGTTTTGATTTGCATTTCTCTAATGATTAGTGATGTTGAGCATTCTTTCATGTGTTTGTCGGCTGTCTATATATCTTCTTTGGAGAAATTTCTATTTAGGTCTTCTGCCCATTTTTGTTTTTTTTCGCGGTATGCGGGCGTCTCACTGTTGTGGCCTCTCCCGTTGCATAGCAACAGGTTCTGGATGCGCAGGCTCAGCAGCCATGGCTCACGGTCCTAGCTGCTCTGCGGCATGTGGGATCTTCCCGGACTGGGGCACGAACCCGTATCCCCTGCATTGGCAAGCGGACTCTCAACCACTGCGCCACCAGGGAAGCCCTTCTGCCCATTTTTTGATTGGGTTGTTTGTTTTCTTGATATTGAGCTGCTTGTAAATTTTGGAGATTAATACTTTGCCTGTTGCTTCATTTGCAAATGTATTCTCCCATTCTGATGCTTGTCTTTTTGTCTTGTTTCTGGTTTCCTTTGCTGTGCAAATCTTTTAAGTTTCATTAGGTCCCATTTGTTTATTTGTGTTTTTATTTCCATTTCTCTAGGAGGTGGGTCAAAAAAGGATCTTGCTGTGATTTATGTCATAGAGTGTTCTGCCTATGTTTTCCTCTAAGACTTCTATAGTGTTGGGCCTTAAATTTAGGTCTTTAATCCATTTTGAGTTTAATTTTGTGTATGGTGTTACGGAGTGTTCTAATTTCTTTGTTTCACATGTAGCTGTGCAGTTTTCCCAGCACCACTTATTGAAGAGGCTGCATTTTCTCCATTGTATATTCTTGCCTCCTTTATCAAAAATAAGGTGACCGTACATGCGTGGGTTTAAATCTGGGATTTCTTTCCTCTTCCATTGATCTATATTTCTGTTTTTGTGCCAGTACCACACTATCTTGATTACGGTAGCTTTGTAGTATAGTCTGAAGTCGAAGAGTCTGATTTCTCCAGCTCCGTTTTTCTTTCTCAGGATTGCTTTAGCTATTCGGGGTCTTTTTTGTTTCCATATAAATTGTGAAATTTTTTGTTCTATTGCTGTAAAAAATGCCATTGGTAGTTTGATAAGGATTGCATTGAATCTATAGATTGCTTTGGTTAGTAGAGTCATTTTCACAATGTTGATTCTTCCAATCCAAGAACATGGTATGTCTCTCCATCTGTTTGTATCATCTTTAATTTCTTTCATCAGTGTCTTTTAATTTTCTGCATACAGATCTTTTGTCTCCTTAGGTAGGTTTATTCCTAGGTATTTTATTCTTTTTGTTGCAGTGGTAAATGGGAGTGTTTCCTTAATTTCTCTTTCAGATTTTTCACCACTAGTGTATACGAATGCAAGAGATAAATGTTCATTAGTTTTGTATCCTGCTACTTTACTAAATTCATTGATTAGCTTTACTAGCTTTCTGGTAGCGTCTTTAGGATTCTCTATGTATAGTATCATGTCATCTGCAAACAGTGACAGCTTTACTTCTTCTTTTCTGATTTGGGTTAGTTTTATTTCTTTTTGTTCTCTGACTGCTGCGGCTAAAACTTCCAAAACTATGTTGAATAATAGTGGTGAGAGTGGGCAACCTTGTCTTTTTCTTGATCTTAGTGGAAATGGTTTCAGTTTTTCACCATTGAAAACGGTGTTGGCTGTGGGTTTGTCCTATATAGCCTTTATTACGTTGAGTTAACTTCCCTCTATGCCTACTTGCTGGAGGGTTTTTATCATAAATGGGTGTTGAATTTGTCAAAAGCTTTTTCTGCATCTATTGAGGTTATCATATGGTTTTAATCCTTCAGTTTGTCAATTTGGTGTATCACGTTGAATGATTTGCCTATATTGAAGAATCCTTACATTTGTGGGATAAACCCCACTTGATCATGGTGTATGATCCTTTTCATGTGCTGTTGAATTCTGTTTGCTAGTATTTTGATAAGGGTTTTTGCATCTATATTCATCAGTGATATTGGCCTGTAGTTCTCTTTCTTTGTGACATCCTTGTCTGGTTTTGGTATCAGGGTGATGGTGGCCACATAGAATGAGTTGGGGTGTATTCCTCCCTCTGTTACATGTTGGAAGAGTTTGAGAAAGATAGGTGTTAGCTCTTCTCTAAATGTTTGATAGAATTTGCCTGTGACGCCATTTGGTCCTGAGCTTTTGTTTTCGGAAGATTTTTAATCACAGTTTCAATTTCAGTGCTTGTGATCGGTCTGTTCATATTTTCTGTTTCTTCCTGGTTCAGTTTTGGAAGGTTGTGCCTTTTTAACAATTTGTCCATTTCTTCCAGGTTGTCCATTTTATTGGCATGTAGTTGCTAGTAGCAGTCTCTCACGATCCTTTGTATTTCTGCAGTGTCAGTTGTTACTTCTCCTTTTTCATTTGTATTTCTGTCGATTTGAGTCTTCTCCCTTTTTTTCTTGGTGAGTCTGGCTAATGGTTTATCAATTTTGTTTATCTTCTCAAAGAACCAGCTTTTAGTTTTATTTATCTTTGCCATTGTTTCCTTCATTTCTTTTTCATATTTTTCTGATCTGATCTTTATGATTTCTTCCTTCTGCTAACTTCAGGGTTTTTTTGTTCTTCTTTCTCTAATTGCTTTAGGTGTAATGTTAGTTTGTTTATTTGAGATGTTTCTTGTTTCTTGAGGTAGGATTGTATTGCTATAAACTTCCCTCTTAGAACTGTTTTTGCTGCATCCCATAGGTTTTGGGTGGTCGTGTTTTCATTGTCATTTGTTTCTAGGTATTTTTTGTATTCCTCTTTGATTTCTTCAGTGATCTCTTTGTTATTAAGTAGTGTATTGTTTAGCCTCCATGTATTTGTATTTTTTATAGATTTTTTTTTACTGTAATTGATATATAGTCTCATGGAGTTTTGGTCAGAAAAGATACTTGATACGATTTCAATTTTCTTAAATTTACCAAGGCTTGATTTTTGACCCAAGGTATGATCTATCCTGGAGAGTGTTCCATGAGCACTTGAGAAGAAAGTGTATTCTGTTGTTTTCGGATGGCACGTCCTATAAGTATCAATTAAGTCCATCTTGTTTAATGTATCATTTAAAGCTTGTGTTTCCTTATTTATTTTCATTTTGGATGATCTGTCCATTGGTTAAAGTGGGTTGTTAAAGTCCCCTCCTATGATTGTGTTACTGTTGATTCCCCCTTTTATGGCTGATAGCATTTGCCTTATGTATTGAGGTGCTCCTATGTTGGATGCATAAATATTTACAATTGTTATATCTTCGTCTTGGATTGATCCCTTGATCATTATGTAGTGTCCTTCTTTGTCTTTTGTAATAGTGTTTATTTTAAAGTCTATTTTGTCTGATATGAGAATTGCTACTCCATCTTTCTTTTGATTTCCATTTGCATGGAATATCTTTTTCCATCCCCTCACTTTCAGTCTGTATGTTTCTGTAGGTCTGAAGTGGGTCTCTTGTAGACAGCATATGTATGGGTCTTGTTGTATCCATTCAGCCAGTCTGTGTCTTTTGGTGGGAGCATTTAATCCATTTACATTTAAGGTAATTATGGATATGTATGTTCCTTTTACCATTTTCTTAGTTGTTTGGCGTTTGTTTTTGTAGGTCTTTTCCTTCTCTTGTGTTTCCTGCCTAGAGAAGTTCCTTTAACATTTGTTGTATAGCTGATTTGGTGGTGCTGAATGTCTTAGCTTTTGCTTGCCTGTAAAGTTTTTAATTTCTTCATCAAATCTGAATGAGATCCTTGCTGGGTAGAGTAATCTTTGTTGTAGGTTTTTCCCTTTCATCACTTTAAATATGTCCTGCCACACCCTTTTGGCTTGCAGAGTTTCTGCTGGAAGATCAGCTGTTAATCTTATGGGGATTCCCTTGTATGTTATTTGTTGTTTTTCTCTTGCTGCTTTTAATAGTTTTTCTTTGTATTTTAGTTTTGATAGTTTGATTGATATGCGTCTTGGTGTGTTTCTCCTTGGATTTATCCTGTATGGGACTCTCTGTGCTTCCTGGACTTTATTAACTATTTCCTTTCCCATATTAGGGAAGTTTTCAACTATAATCACTTCAGATATTTTCTCAGTCCCTTTCTTTTTCTGCTTCTTCTTATGGGACCCCTATAATTGGAATGTTGTTGCATTTAGTGCTGTTCCAGAGGTCTGTAAGGCTGTCCTCAATCCTTTTCATTCTTTTTTCTTTATTCTGGTCTGCAGTAGTTATTTCCACTATTTTATCTTCCAGGTCACTTATCCATTCTTCTGCATCAGTTACTCTGCTATTGATTCCTTCTAGAGAAATTTAAGTTTCATGTATTGTGTTGTTCATAATTGTTTCTTTGTTCTTTAGTTCTTGAATGTCCTTGTTAAACGTTTCTTGTATTTTCTGCATTCTATTTCCAAGATTTTGGATCATCTTTACTATCATTACTGTGAATGATTTTTCAGGTAGACTGCCTATTTCCTTTCATTTGTTTGGTCTGGTGGCTTGTTACCTTGCTCCTTCATCTGCTGTGTGTTTCTCTGTCTTCTCATTTTGCTCTACTTACTGTGTTTATGGTCTCTTTTTTGCAGCCTGCAGTTTCGAGGTTCCCGTTGTTTTTTGTGTCTGTTCCCAGTGGGTAAGGTTGGTCCAGTGTGTTGTGTAGGCTTCCTGGTGGAGGGTACTGATGTCTGTGTCCTGGTGATGGAGGCTGGATATTGTCTTTCTGGTGGGCAGGACCACATCCAGTGGTGTGTTTTAGGTTGCCTGTGACCTTATTATGATTTTAGGGAGCCTCTCTGCCAATGGGTGAGGTTGTGTTCCTTTCTTGCTAGTTCTTTGGCATAGGGTGGCCAGCACTGTAGCTTGCTGTTTGTTGGGTGGAGCTGGGTCTTAGCGTTGAGATGGAGCTTTCTGGGAGAACTTTCACTGTTTGATATTACATGGAGCCGGGAAGTCTCTGGTGGACCAGTGTCCTGAACTTGGCTCTCCCACCTCAGAGGCACAGGCCTGACACCTGGCCGGAGCACCAAGACCCTGTCATCCACATGGCTCAGAAGAAAAGGGAGAAAAAAAGAAAGAAACAATAAAATAAAATAAAATAGTTGTTAAAATAAAAAATAATTATTAAAAAAACTTAAAAGTAACAAAAAAAGAAAGAAGAGAGCAACCAAACCAAAAAAACAAATCCACCAATGATGACAAGCGCTAAAAACTATACTAAAAAGAAAAAAAAGAAACGAAGAGACAAAACCCTAGGACAAATGGTAAAAGCAAAGGTATACAGAGAAATCACGCAAAGAAGTGTACACATACACACTCACAAAAAGAGAAAAAGGAAAAATTTATATATATCGTTGCTCCCAAAGTCCACCTCCTCAATTTGGGATGATTCGTTGTCTATTCAGGTATTCCACACATGCAGGGTACATCAAGTTGATTGTGGAGATTTAATCCGCTGCTTCTGAGGCTGCTGGGAGAGATTTCCCTTTCTCTTCTTTGTTCGCACAGCTCCTGGGGCTCAGCTTTGGATTTGGACCTGCCTCTGTGGGTAGGTTGCCTGAGCGCGTCTGTTCTTTGCTAAGACAGGACGGGGTTAAAGGAGCCGCTGATTCGGGAGCTCTGGCTCACTCAGGCTGGGGGCAGGGAGGGGTATGGGTGCGGGGCGAGCCTGCGGCAGCAGAGGCTGGTGTGACGTTGCACCAGCCTGACGCGCGCCGTGCGTTCTCTCAGAGAAGTTGTCCCTGGATCCCGGGACCCTGGCAGTGGCGGGCTGCACAGGCTCCCCAGAAGGGGGGTGTGGACAGTGACCTGTGCTCGCACACAGGCTTCTTGGTGGCGGCAGCAGCAGCCTTAGCGTCTCATGCCCGTCTCTGGGGTCCGTGCTGTTAGCCGCGGCTTGCGTCTGTCTCTGGAGCTCCTTTAAGCAGCGCTCTTAATCCCCTCTCCTCGCGCACCAGAAAAGAAAGAGGCAAGAAAAAGTCTCATCTGTTTGGTAGCTCCAGAACTTTTCCCGGACTCCCTCCCGACTAGCTGTGGCACACTAGACCCCTTCAGTATGTGTTCACGCCGCCAACCCCAGTTCTCTCCGTGTGATCTGACTGAAGCCCGAGCCTCAGCTCCCAGCCCCCGCCCGCCCCAGCGGGTGAGCAGACAAGCCTCTTGGCCTGGTGAGTCCTGGTCGGCACTGATCCTCTGTGCAGGAATCTCTCTGCTTTGCCCTCCGCACCCCTGTTGCTGTGCTCTCCTCCGTAGCTCCTAAGCTCCCCCCTCCGCCTCCTGCAGTCTCCGCCCGCAAAGGGGCTCCTAGTGTGTGGAAACCTTTCCCCCTTCACAGCTCCCTCCCAGAGGTGCAGGTCCTGTCCCTATTCTTTTCTCTCTGTTTTTTCTTTTTTCTTTTGCCCTACCCAGGTACGTGGGCAGTTTCTTGCCTTTTGGGAGGTCTGAGGTCTTCTGCCAGCGTTCAGTAGTTGTTCTGTAGGAGTTGTTCCACATGTAGATGTATTTCTGATGTATTTGTTGGGAGGAAGGTGATCTCCACGTGTCACTCCTCTGCCTTCTTGAAGGTCTCCCCCAACTAGTATGTTTTTAATCACTATTAATTTTTGTTTTTAAGTACATAATAGAGAAAATATAGATTTTTTACTTATAGTTTTTATTTGAAAACTTTTGTATATAGTCTAAAACAAAACAACTCAACTGATAGAGAAGAATTATGATTATTTTCTGTTTCCTTTAAATTTGAAAACACTGGTATATTCTTTTGAGAATAGTTATTTATAGTTATTATCAAACTAAATTACCACATACAATAAAAACCCAGATGATTACTCTGAAAGGGTCATGAAATGCTGCTTACTTATTATTACTTTTTAAATTTGAAAAATGTTTGGCTTTGTTTGTAGCTCAAAGATCAAGGTCAAAATAGATTGTTACATCATATAACTGAATATCCTAACAGAATGAATTGGGGCATGTAGTCTGGTGTAAACAGGGTGTTGTGACTCTGCCTACATTACAGGTATTTATTTGCTTATAAACATACAGGAATAGAATTCTCTTTGCACTTCTTAAAAGTTCTTCCAAATGAAGAATACCTTCTTATAGAGTCAGGATAAATGTATAATTTGTCATCTAACCAGGATCCTACTGAGAGTTAAAGGAGTAGTAACTAGATATTATGGTGCGCCAACTGGAATGGACGTGGGCCATCCCAGAGAAATCAGAACATGCGGTTGTATTCTGCAAAGAAGACACATTGAAACCTTCCCCACATCTCCAACTGATCAGTCTTTTAAATGAACTCTCTTTTAGTCTTATATGCATATACACTTTAGTAAAATTCTACTTAAGGACCTTCTCACATTCATGAGTACCATCTCAAACCTCTGGGTGGAAAGTGACCTCCACAACTTTCATAGGGTAGATTAATTTTTTTTTTATTGGAGTATAGTTGCTTTACAATGTTGTGTTAGTTTTGGCTGTACATCAAAGTGAATCAGCTATATGTATACATATATCCCCTCTTTTTTGTATTTCTTTCCCATTTAGGTCACCAAAGAGTATTGAGTAGAGTTCCCTGTGCTATACAGCAGGGTCTCATTAGTTTTCTGTTTTATACATAGTAGTGTATATGTGTCAATCGCAATCTCCCAGTTCATCCCACCTGCCCCTCCCCCCCACTTGGTATCCATAAGTTTGTGCTCTACATCTGTGTCTCTATTTCTGTTCTGCAAATAAGTTCATCTGTACCATTTTTTTAGATTCCACATATAGGCGATATTTGTTATATGTACAAATACAGTATTTGTTTTTCTCTCTCTGACTTACTTCACTCTGTATGACAGTCTCTAGGTCCATCCACATCTCAGCAAATGGCACAATTTTGTTCCTTTTTATGGCTGAGTAACATTTCATTATATATATGTACCACATCTTCTTTATCCATTCCTCTGTTGATGGACATTTAGCTTGTTTCCATGTCTTGGCTATTGTAAATAGTGCTGCTATGAACTGTGGATTGCATGTGTCCTTTCGAATTATGGTTTTCTTTGGATATATGCCCAGGAGTGGGATTGCCACCAACAGTGTAGGAGGGTTCCCTTTTCTCCACATAGGGTACATTAATACTGAAGGCCTTTACATATCACTTAAGTATATATTTAACATTAAATGCCATGACACTAAATTCTTTCAAAATATCTATTCTACATGTTTTGAGGCATTATTTGCTACAACTCAGGTTTTCTGACTATACTGATGTAGAGAGGGCAAAAGTACAGTAAGAAATGTTAAGAGTGATATTTGGATGATAAGAGTTCAAAATAAAGCCTAGAAAAATTTAAGCATGGTGAAATAGGCTCTAACTTTTATTGAATTTGAGAGAAATAAAAAGGGGCTAGGCTAATTACGAGGAGCTAGATGATATAATGGTCACAGGTGGCAAAATCAAGCTACCTGACTACATATTTACTTATCTTTTTTTCCCCCATTGGACTACTTCAATGGAAATATTCCAAAGTGAATTAAAATTGTAGGAAAAATGAATTCCATCCTAAAGCACTGATTGAAGTTTTGAAGATGAGCCAGTTATTCCTATTTGGGAAAACATAGTGAATGAAAGAATTAATGAAAGACCAAGGTAGTGAAAGTGGGGAAAGTTGGAATTCAGAAGCAAAGGGCCCAAAAAGCATGACAATTTATGAAAGAAATTATTTTTAAAAAATCGTTTATGAGCAAGTAGAAATAACAACATCGTAAGTGGGAACCAACAAGGTTCTGATGTGAATGACGTGATTCATTAGCCTTTTCTTGGTCTTTTGTTGCTGTTGTTCAACTCATAACTTGTCGGGCTGTTGTAGACGTAGAAAGCTAATATATATCTCGTATATGTAATCAAGATGCACAATAATCTCTTACGATGAGTTAGCAAAACAAATGCATGAAAGAGAGCACAATGATAGGTTATTTGGTTGAATTTGTAAGTGATCCAACAACCATTGTCAGGCAATATTGATTAATAAATTGATGGAACTTAGAGGACCACCCTTTAGCGTCAGGTAACTTGTCTCTTCAACATTTTTGTTAGTGGTAGAATGGGGAGGAGACTGTTTATACGTATGGCAAATCAGAATGTGATGCATAGATGAAAAGGATAAAATACATGGTTTAGGAGAAATGCAGAGAGGAACATCTCCAGTAGTCATTCTAAACATCCATTTCATCTTTAGAAAATTACAGACTTTTAGAAAGTTCTTAAGATTCTTGAAGGAAATTTATCTCCTTGAGACTTCTACTTAGTTTTTTTGGTTCTCTCCCTTGGAGGCTATAAAGAATGTTGGACTGTATTTTCTAAATGAAAGCCATTTAAATATTCGAAAGCTCTCGTGATTGTTCCCACTTTGTCCTGGTACACATCCTCATTCTTTTTTCATTATTAAATGACATGGTTCTGCATTTGTGTGCAATCATTCTTAATACCCATTGGTCACAAAATATTTTTGTATGCTTTGTCACATCTCATTCCAGGACTACAAATAAAATAAAAGATATTCTCTGATAAAATTAGAATAGTGTATGATTATCTCCCTTATTTGAACTTCTGCTTTCTGTTCATATAACTTGAAATCGTATCAGAAAATTGTTCTCCAGTGAGGTCACTCTCTATTAAATTCTCCAATACACTTTAAAATATATGCTTATGCTAAACCATTGTTTAGATAGTAAGATTAAAGTGCAAGTCCTTAGTTAAATTCTTATAATTTTACATTATACTTATGGATCTTGTATCAAAATATGGATATTTAGGGAATAAAAAAAGGACCATACTTGATTTAAAAATCCTTTATTGTGTTTGTACAAAAAGTACACTATAAGCAGAATGTGACCCAGAAAAAAAACTAAAATTATTTGGTTTTGCAAATTGACTTATATACTAAATTATTTAATTTACTTTTTGACAGAATTTTCATTCCACACATGAGAAAACTGAGACACAAAGAGGATAAACAGCTTGACAATGTTTATATCAATAAACAGACTGGAGATGCAAGCAAAGGGGTTATTTACCTACCTCCCATGTTGAGTGTGTTGCAAAAATATTTTGTTTACTTAATTTTGCCCATCTTTATGAAAAATCACAGTCTCATTTTATTATCAAATTTTATTACATGAAAACAAGTGTACAATTGTAAATCATCAGATAATGCAGATTTGTGAGTTTCACATAGTGTGCCATTCAGAGTGGATTCCTTTGTTAGGAACTACCAAAATGTACCCACCATGATGATTGTGGACATCTGTATTTATTTACATCAGGTTAATCTTGATTGGAAAACATAAAAATAGTACAACAAAGCTCACATGTTTAATTTCATTTTCATTGCTAAGCTTGATGGTGCACAAAAGCTGCAATGCCTCTTACATGACCAGGGTTTTCGGCCAGTAAATTTATATAATGCCGAGAAAGCCGAAGAACCGTGTTTTTTTTTAATCCATCCTGAAGATGTATAAATCATGTGGGATTTTTGATGAGAAGTATCAATTTGAAAAGGCGAGAACTTTATCAAAACTTGACTTTGCCTAAACACAAAAGCCTTGTCTTGAAGTATCCTACAGAACTGCCTGTCACGTTGCTAAGAGGAAGAATGTGTACACAATTGAAAAGCTCTCAGTGAAGTCATATGCCCTGGAAACACCAGTGTGGTTTATGAGAAAGGAAGCCAAATCAATGTCTCTATAACAAGACATCATTTACTCTAGTCCTGATATTGCTTTAATATTTTGAAGCAGATGATGGAGGAATTGGTAGTTCCTTTCCTTCAATATACAACTGGAAGGAACCCTGCAGTGTTCTTAGTACAAGCAGCTCTTATGTATAAGCATAAAATATCTACAAAGAACTCCTTTTGTATGGGTCCCTTTTGCAAACTGTTAAGGACGTCAGTGTCTTCCGATGGTGAAGAATGTCTATGCCAAGCCAGACTTCAACTGGAAAGAAAATCTTGTTACTCTAAATAGACAGAGCACCTGCAGTTTTTGGCAACATATCTGAATTTACAATTTTAGGGAACAGAGAAGTTCCACAGGCATCATCGTGACTCACTGGTTTCTATATCTGTGAATATTTGCATCAAAGACTATGCCAACCCCTCCAGATCCATCCTTCCCGTTGTCCTGAAAGTTGTCAGTTTCGTCAGAAACGGGTTTGAATAACCACATTTTCAAGAGGTGTTTTTTTAAATCAAGACATGGCATAAAGTGTGAAGTTCCTTTTTACTGTCGTGGATGAACATGGGCTTTCAGTGGATGTGTCTCCAAGAGACTGATTAGATTTTAGACACTTTAAGGGAAAATAATTGCCTTTTTTGTCAGCTAAGGTTAAGTTTGCCTACATAAAGGAAGTACAGATGTAGCCAATCCAGAGAGATATGGCATTTCCATTAAGGATCTAGGCTTCTGTCTTTCCAGTTTATTATCCTCACCCATTGTTTCTATTCTCACAGCTGTCTCCTTAGCCAAGATGGTTGTTTCATGTCTGAGTTTCAACCTCTAAGAAGGATGGAAGACAAATTGGCAGAAACATTTTCCTTCAGCTATAAGGCAGCTTTCATAGAAGTCCCCCCGACATATATACGTCTAGGTGTCAGTGGCCAGAACTTAGTCACATGACCATATCCAGATACAAGGGAGACAGGAAAATCTAATCTGAATTATATAAAATTATGTGTCTAGAAAAATAGTTAGGTCGCTGTTACTAAGAACAAGTGGATGAAATGGGAGTTGGGTTAAGCGACTAGCAGTTTCTACCACATTGATTCAGAACAATTTACTGGACGCAGTTCTTCTTAGCTTGACTTAATTAGTGGATATTCTTGTGTTGTCAATGAGGTAATACTTTTTTTCAAGGCACTGCAGTCTTTATTATAATTATTACAAAGAAAGAAGTATGATCAGGGCCAGCTACCTAATTTGTGGTGTCCACTGCAATATGAAAATTTGGGGTGCCTTGTTCTAAAGCAGGAAAAAAAGCTTGTTGCTTTCTTCTGCAGTCTCTCTCTTTAAACGTCATTGTGTTTTTATTGGCTATTTAATGTCATACTCCCCTGGCAAAAGGATGCTTCTGAGGTGAGTACCAAATTTCACACGTGCTGGCAACCCACCCTGCAGCTCCATGCAGCCCTCCCAGAGTCCACACTCAAGCCCCAATGGGGGCACGGAGGCTGAGTTGCTGAGTCAGTGTGGGAGAGCAAGGGAGGGGCTGAGACCCTGTCTGCCCCAGGGAGTTGAGGGGGCAGGATGCAGGACCACAGGTAAGCAGAGGCCCCAGGACCCTGCTACTGCTCCAGTGTCCCGTCGTACCTTGCTAACAAAACATAGACTCAAAGATAAAATTATTAAGAATTTCAAAATGGCGACCACAGAGTACGAACCCCAAATGTCGTCATGGGATCCCCGTCTGAGCATGGAGCCCTGTGCACCTACACGGGTTACAAGCCCCCAAAGCCAGCACCAGTTTTGAGTTCTTCTACCCAGTTAGTTACTCTAAACGAACAGGTTGGAAACTGATAACACCATTAATACGTATAGGTAGAATTTTCCAGTGGCAGACCCTGACATGAGTTCCTGTGAAAGTGGTTCACTAGGAAGTCTTCCCGAAGAGAGACGTGGTAGGAGCCTGGAGAAGTGGGGTGGGAAGTACAGGCACCCAAGTGACAGTCTACAAGTTCTCAAGGGAAACTTGTCTCACATACTTGGGAGTGCTTCTGAGTCAGTGTAGGCCAGACCTGTAGAGTTGTCCTAACTGGACCACAGGAGAGCTAAGAAATATCTGCCCACACCAGCCAGTCCCCAGTTCGGGGATACCCCCTAGGAAAATAAGAACTTTCTGTTCTCCCAGTGGCACTCAGCCAGGGTTGACTGGGAAGCCCTTCAGCAAAGAGATGGGAGATGCTGGTTGAGGGAGAGAAAGCAGAGGGATCCATATCCCTGTGGCCCCAGAAGTGGTGACAGGCACAGGGGATATGGCCCAGGCACCAATAGCATGTCCTGCAGTAACATCCCAAACTGGATGGCTGCTTTTCAGGCAATGGTTGGCCTTTTTTTTCTGCTGCAGATATCTATAGCCAATTGAACGCATTACAGATTCTTTGAAGGTTACTTCTGCAAGGTGGATGTTTGCACCTTTCCTTGGTGACGAAAATGAGCAGCATCAATCATGCAGATGTGACTAAAGAAGAACGAGTTTTCTTGCACAAAAAAACTAACATCGAAATCTAACCTTCAGAGGCCTTCAGGAAATCAGGTTCTTCTTGTTACAAGCCCCATCTGGCACAGTTGATAATGGGGATATAAAATACGGAGGCTGGAGAGTGTTGCATGCATATGTATATGTGCATTTTCCTATAGTGTAGCTATAAATTTAATCCAGTTTCAAAGCAATAGTCCCCAGAGGACCATTACTCTGGGACTGTATTCTTTCCCTAATCCATGCTACTTAACGTGTTAAACCAAAAAGAAAAAATGTTTAAGTGGACTAAAAGTTCAGTATAAACCTACACTTATTTCTAACTCCTCTCCTTTTCAGTTTACTTATTTGTTCATCTAATAAATATTAATTTAGTACCTGGTGCCTGCGTTCTGGGAGAGAAAGGCTCAGGGGGGATGATACCCTTGACCCTCCACAATCCAAGGGGCTTCCCTTTCCCCAGTGTCTCATCACATGGTCTAGGGGTTTTGCCTTCACTGTAGTTTTCACTAACTTACTGTACCTTTTTCATTTGCTCACTTGTTTATTTTTTCATACCCCCCCCAATCACGTAAGCCCCAACAGATTTAACAGAGGCTTGAATTAAATAATATCCAGGGCTTCCCTGGTGGCGCAGTGGTTGAGAATCCACCTGCCGATGCAGGGGGCACAGGTTCGTGCCCCGGTCCGGGAAGATCCCACGTGCCATATAGCGGCTGGGCCCGTGAGCCATGGCCGCTGAGCCTGCGCGTCCGGAGTCTGTGCTCCGCAACGGGAGAGGCCACAACAGTGAGAGACCCACGTACCGCAAAAAAAAAAACCAAAAACGAAAACAAAAATAAATAAATAAATACTATCCAAAGTCACTTGCAACTTTCATATCACCTGATGCTGTAAAGAATAATTTTCTAACGATTAGGGCCATCTCAAATCAAGGTGGCCTTCTTCATGACACAGTGAGTTGTTTATCGCTGCACTTTTTCAAAGATATTCTGACTGTTGACCTAAGATGCTAAAGAGACAATTCCTGCATTAGAAAATGAGGTTGCGTGAGATACCCTTAAATATTATTTTCATCTTCAAGAGTAGAAGCCAAAAAAAAAAATTAGTAAAAGAAGAAGAAGAAATATAAAGTGAAACAAAGAAGGATGGCAAGGTACTTAAACTGTTTCTTTATGGGCCGAAACAGGGCTGTTTCAGAAGATTAACGGAAGAAGCATGTGGAAAACACAGTTAAGCACCACTTTAAATGCTTCCCAAGGGCTAGGCACAGTTAGGAAAACCATCTTTTTCAGAGGAAAAGTGTCCTGGGCCTTAAAACCTGAGATTTAAGTATTGCTAGTCAAACAGAAGTTTACTGTAGACAAACTAGAAAACCAGGAGATGGATTATGCTTGAACCTTTTTAATCACATGCACATGTTGCCCTGCCAAGCATCACTGTCACCATGATGTGTGCCAGCATCACTAACTGTGCCAGGGCTTTTACTATATTCAAACATGGCATCGTTGAACGAGAAATATCATCAGACTCCTAATTTTCATTTCTTTTTTTTTTTTTGGCTGTACCACGCAGCCTACAGGATTTTAGTTCCCTGACCAGGGGTTGAACCTGGGCTCCCTGCAGTGAAAGCATGGAGTCCTAACCACTGGACCGCCAGGGAATTCCCTCCTAAATTTCATTTCTCAAATCATATGTATGGGATTGACCCATTGAAATGATATTATAGGTCAAAAATGCTCAAAAGTCAAGAATTTCATATGGTTTAATCTAAGTCCATGAGACATAGTCATGGATAACTTTGAAAGAAACATCAAAGGACACCCTGCCTTTTATATGAATTCAAATAGACTTTCTTCGGACTGAATTTAGAGAAGTTTTTCACTGTACACTGTATGTTATAAATCCCAAATTTATTTCTAAATCAGTATGCTTCCTCCCCCAATAATTTACTAAATATTTTGGAGAATTTAATAATTCTATTATTTTTGACTATCAAATAAGATTTAATTACATTCTCTTTTGAAAGAACTCCAAAAGTGGAAAAGATGAAGAAGCTGTAAGAGCCAAAAGCAAAGAGGCCACCTGAGTGTGAAAACCACTGTTGGGAAGGAGAGTTCTACGGTTGATTCCTTTCATGGTTCTACTCTAGGATAATTTTAAGTACCTCTAGTCCGATTCTACTAAGTAGTTTTTACCCCCATTGGTGACTACTGTGATTTCCCATCCTGCTGTCAGGAACTGGCATGAGATTTACCCGCTTGCAAGATAACAAGTTATCCTGCCACTTTCTAGATGCTGGCAGAAGACACAGGCCACTGGGTCAGAGACCAAAGGCTGCTATTCGCAGCACAACGGGCAGAATGGGCTTCTGTAGCATCCGTGTTTTCTTCTCTCTGTTTCCTGGGAGTGATGAGAAGCAGCCCAGGTGGGTGCTGTGCACATAGTAGGTCTGTGTCACAGCCAAGGAACCCTGAACTTGGGAAACCTTTAATCTTATAAGGGGCTTCTAGCAAACCTATCCAATCTTTGCCCAGGAGGAAGGCATTATCTGTATTATCCTGATTTGAGAGAGACACAGTCTTCAGCTTCCAAGGCTGTGTGCTTTGAAAATGTCCTTGAAGAGATAATACAGAACAACAAAAAAAAGCTGTCATAGATGTATAGAAACATCTCAGAGAATTGTCTTATAACATGGGTAACCAGGAGTTTTTTTTTGTAGAAATAAAATAGCAAGCATTGTCATTTGACTTCAGCTGTTTATCAGTAGGTCAGAGTCATATATATATACACATATATATGTATATTTATATGCATATACATGTACAGATACACGTATGTGTGTATATATATCTTGATGAGGATTTTAGTATCTGAAATCTCATTGTTGCCATATTCACTTTCCACGGATGCAAATGAAAAGTCTTACATTTTGAAAAGGCTACATTGTTAAAGTAGAAGTGTCCTCTAAAGTATTCAAAAATGCTCCATTGTTTTGAAGGAATCAGGCTAATTCTCTATAAATCTTGTATTATCTCTAAAGACCTCGGTAGCCCTAATGCATTGCCTTGTTTTCCCTGAACATTACTGAATGACATGGCAAGTAAGTATCTGAACTGTGGAATCAGATAGACCTAAGATAAATGCTGGCTCCGATGCTAACTAGTTGCATGTTCTTGGGAAAGTTACCTCTCCTCTGTAAGTAGTGGGTAACTCTTCTGGTAAGGGAGAAGATACTATAACCTATTTCATCAAAATGTGAGACTTGGTAGAGGGTCTGGCCCAATGTCAACATGCAAAAAGTTACCCATTAGATTAAGAATACAAATTTAGGATATATAGAAAAGCATGAATAAGAACTTAAAATTTTTTCCCACAAGGAAAAAGCTTTATTAACATTCTGGTTTATCTGCTACATGAACACAGACACACAAACACATATGGACCATGTCACACCTACTGTGTTCTAAACTACTGTTCCTTCTTAAAAGTATGTCAGGTACATTTAGCCAACTCAAGTTGGCTAAAAATTTTATAAAAGACATGCTTATCTTTGTGACCTAGAGGTGTGGGATAAGGAGGGTGGGAGGGAGATGCAAGAGGGAGGCGATATGGGGATATGTGTATACATATAGCTGATTCACTTTGTTATAAAGCAGAAACTAGGACACCATTGTAAAGCAATTATACTCCAATAAAGATATTAAAATTTTTTTAAAGACATGCTTATCAGTGGCCACACATTATGTTATCACAAAGATGTATTATAATCCAATTAACAGACATTTAGTCCATTTCCACACATAAATATATCTATACTTTTATGTATACCTCTGAGATGCATCATTATATACACGATAGAATCTGAGGAATGGAATTAAAGGATTAAAGGGAGTGAGTATATTAAGATCTTTGGAAACACGGTAGCAAATTGATCTCCAGCATGGAGCAAAAGTGTGATATAATCTCTGATTTTAAAAGAATTACTCTGGTTGCCACACAAATAGAAGGGCAAGGGAGGAAGCAGGGATGTGAGTTAGAATAGTACTTATCAAATTTTAATTTGCCTCTGACCACATGGGGTATCATTAAAATGCAAAGTCTCCTTCAGTTGTCCAGTGGGCCTGTGACCCTGCATGTCCAGCCATCTTCCAGGTAATGCTGATGCTGCCTGCTGGCCCGTGGACCATGTTTTGAGCAGCAAGAAGTTAGGCGAGTAATATTCCATTGTATATATGTGCCACATCTTCTTTATCCATTCATCTGTCGATGGGCACCTAGGTTGCTTCCATGTCCTGGCTATTGTAAAGAGAGCTGCAGTGAACATTGTGGTATATTACTGAGCCATAAAAAGAAACGAAATTGAGTTATTTGTAGTGAAATGGGTGGACCTAGAGTCTGTCATACAGAGTGAAGTAAGTCAGAAAGAGAAAAACAAATACTGTATGCTAACACATATATATGGAATCTAAGAAAAAAAAATGTCATGAAGAACCTAGGGGTAAGACGGGAATAAAGACAGACCTACTAGAGCATGGACTTGAGGATGTGGGGAGGGGGAAGGGTAAACTGGGACAAAGTGAGAGAGTGGCATGGACATATATACACTACCAAATGTAAAACAGATAGCTAGTGGGAAGCAGCCGCATAGCACAGGGAGATCAGCTCGGTGGTTTGTGACCACCTAGAGGGGTGGGAGGGAGGGAGACGCAAGAGGGAAGAGATATGGGAACATATGTATATGTATAATTGATTCACTTTGTTGTAAAGCAGAAACTAACACACCATTGTAAAGCAATTATACTCCAATAAAGGTGTTAAAAAAAAAAGAAGTTAGGTGACAATTTCAGTAATTGAGATGAGCTATCATGGTGTCTTAGATCAGAGCGCAGCAGTGGAAGTGCGAATGTTTGATGTATTTTGAAGGTAAAGTTCACAAGACTGAGAGAAGACTGAATGATATCCTCAAGTCCTTGATCAGAGCTACTGGGGGGATGGAAGTGATGTTAATGGAGATGTGGAACACAGTTGGAGCAAGAGTTGGAGGGGAGCTAAAGTCAGAGTTTTAGGTTTCAACATATCCAATTTGAGGTGCCTAACAGGTATCCAGGTGGAAATATTAAGTAGCATTTGAAAATGTACATGCAGAATTCAGGGAAGAGGTCTAGATAGATACTTGCATCAGAGACTGTATCATGCTATAAATATGTGCCTCTCTTAAAAGATGCAATGAAACAGTGGCAATAAAGATATAACTTTATTAGGCTTCTCAGATGTGTATGTGTGTGTACGCAGGTTTGCAGTACATATGACAAGAATGAGATGGTATAATTTCCTTTCCGGGAGCTAAACTGCTGTGTTTTAATTCATCAGTTTGTAAGGAAAAATAAGTGAGGTAATTATTTTGCGATATTTTCTGTTAATTTCATTTAGAAAAAGGGATGAACAGATATGGCCAAGGATATGTTCTCAGTGTATCATACAGAAATGAGTGTGGTATACCACAGTGGTTAAGACTTTATGTTTTGTGTCAGAAGTCATGGGTTTAGTAACAGCTCTAATCCTTAATATCTGAGGAAATTTAGTCAAGTTAATTAACCTCTCTGATCCCTGGTATCAACATTTGTGAAAAATGGATTAAAATATGTGTTCCCCAAGATTGTTGAGAAGAATAAACCAGAAAGTGTTTTTAACCTAATAACTAGCATTAGGTTCTTACCATCTGTTAATTCATATTCAGTAAATATTCTCTTTTAATAATTAGCATATTTTTTCATTAGATTAGAAATTTTTGTGTAAGGCAATTACATAGAGTTGATTTTTTTCTGTGCTTTTTCCCCCCTATAGGTAGGTAAACAATAAGTAAAGCTGTGTAAAATCTTTTATGAAGTCAGCTAAAAGATGATAAGATTTAACATATTTAAGGCAAAAAAGATGAAAAAACCCTGAAAATCAATTCTGGAAGGAATTTTCAATAGCTTTTTGTATTGATTGGACTATTGCAGTGGGAAAAATAACTAAGACAAAAGTTCTCAGGAAATTGCTAAACCAGATAAATTGAGATCTGCACATTTTTAAAAGGTCAAAGGCAAAACCTCTAAGGAAAATGCTTTCAATGTCATGATTGGATAGGCATGAGACCAGAAGACTGAAGTGAAAAAGGAAGAGGAACTTTGAAGGTCCATAGATGCAGTATAATATCTATGTCCAGAGAAAACTAGAGTCATAGTGAAATTTTCAGAAGTACAAATCAGCTATGTACTTTGTTGTTTCTGAAAGAACCTTAAAAAGCCAGCACACACTAAGACAAACAGTCTGACCAGGTCATAGTGAAGGATAAGTACAGCAAAAGGGTGGTCATTTGACCTTTCAGCTCTTGCATTTTTGTGGAAGCACTCAAAAAGGAGCTGGAAGGTATTGCTAATATAAGGACTATGTTTTAGGTAATTTGATTACGTTTTTGTTGTTGTTGAATTTACATTCTCTGTAACATTTTCAGCCATCACTTATTTGGTCTCATTAGTTTTAACGTTTTCCCTGTGTAGAATAAACTATTTTATATATTAGATTCTTGAATTTTCATTGTGCACTGTCGTGATATGCTTCCTGGGTTAGTCTGGAATGACTAACAGTATTCAACATCAAAATTTATGTTTTTATGTGCTGAATTCGAAGGAATTGCCTAGTAGGTTTAAAGTGTAAATCAGAAATAAAAGTGTAGATGTGTTTAAGCTGATTTTTTAAGTTTCTATTTATAAAATTGGAGCTGAGTAATAATATATTTTTTCACGTGACCAGGGAATATGGCATCTAACAAAAGGTCATGGGCCATTTTTCTTACAATTTAATTTTTATAAACTTTATGTTATATTGCATATCTATTGAGATTTTGTATTGTTTTGTCTTTTGATTTTGCTTTTTTCAGTAGAAAGGACCAAAAATATATTAACTACCATAGGCTTCTGAGAGAATTTTGGATGTGATAGGCACTGCCTTGGGAAGGAAGATCGTTACTAGAGGGTAAAATAATATCATTCACCTTTAGGAGGTACGAATCTCACCTGGGAAATGAGGTGAATAAATGAGAAAATATAGTTACAAGTGCAAGGCACTAAGTATCTGCCCACAAATGGATTTGTATAATATGAACATTGGTGTTTATCAAATTAGAAATTTCTTTAGGCCCAGACGCTCAAAGATAAAAATCATTTTACTTGGGATTTAGGCTAAGCCTTGAAGGATGGGTATGATCTTATTCAGCAGAAATGGCCCACAGAGGTCTTTCTGGAAGACTTAAAAACAAAATAATAGTGGTTAACGAACATATGTATGTTCAGGAGACAAAAGTGGAGAACAGATTAGAATTAGAATATCTCTGTGGTCAAATATGGGGCAGGGGGCAGTGGTAAAACCTGCAAAATTAAGTTGGGATATGTTTACAGAATGTCACTGTATTTGTTTTCTATTGCTGCCATAACAACTTACCACAGATTTAGTGGCTTAAAACAATATTCTTTTACTATCTAATAGTTTGGGAGGTCAGAAGTCCCTGTGGACTCAGCTGGGTCCTCTGCTCCAGATCCCACAAGACTCAAATCAAGGTATGGATGGCCTGGGCTCATATCTGGAGGTTCTGGAGAAAAGTCTGCTTCCAGGCTCATTCAAGACAGAAGTAATGATTGCCAGGTGGTTGTAGGACTGAGGTCTCTGTTTCCCTGCTGTCTGTCAGCTGAATGTCATTCTCAGCTGTTGTGGGCATTCTGTGACTGGGGCTGAATATATATGAATGTCGCTGGGATTAGAATCGTCAAACGAGTGTTTTAAAATATATATATTTGGATATGCCTTTAAGCCAATATTTTTATTTCAAATATATGCATTATATTTAATAACATTTATGAAAAGTTATATTTCCTTGAGGAATATGCATTTATTTAATTTAATTAAGTTTGTGGCAGTGATTTTTGTCCTGAGGTTTCAAGTCTAATATAGCATATTCTAACCTTCTTATAAAAATATTAATCTGTGTTTAGTATGCATTTTCTTACTTTCCATCAAAATATTCCTTTCTCATAAACAGATCTGGAAGTATGTCATCCATAAAACTTTTTCTGTGAGTTCTCATCAAAATAACTGGCTGTACTCCTTCACTCTGCCCTGGATGATCATATTTCTATAGTTATTTTCACTAATCCTCACACTAATTGTGTAATTTATCTTTCCTCTCATTCATAGACATGCAGTGGTGTCTTGAAAATAATGTTCTTCATGTTCATTCATGTACAGTAGGTCCAATATATTTGTAGTTTTATTAATATTATTACATTGAATTATAAACTCATTACAGGACAAGGAGGTGATTTCTGCCAATAAGCTATAATTTCTTGTATTGGGGAAAGATATATTAAGCATTTAATGAGTTATTTTAGTAGGAAAGATGAAAATTATTATATTCACATTGGCCATTTGAGAATATACCAATAATTAGTCTGTGATAATATGATGAAATAGTGCTTATAATTGGGCATATGTTCATCAGTTAATAGAAGACTGGAAATGAGCACCTATTATGTGTCAGAAGATAATTCCCCATGGGTCTTTTGTGTTTCTGCACATCTTGTGAACAGAGGCACAGATAGCTTTTGTTCTGGATGATCTTTTCAAGAATATTTGTGGATCAAACAGCCTTGGAAAATAGAAATAGTGTCTCTTCTGGGAAAGAAGGAAGATGTGTTGGCTGTCCAGTGTAATAAAGATAATGTGTCCCTCTGGGGCAAAGGCATGTTATAAAACATTAGGATTAAGCCTGAGGTCCCGTTCCTGTAGTGCAAACCACTGTATATGCAGGTGTCGCCTCCCTCTTGTTGTGTCAGCCTGTGATAAGTGGGGCACAGGGAACCGGTACAAGAAAACGATCATACTTTGGCTAGTGCAATTGCTATGAGTAATTAACTGCCTGTTGCCTTGTTTTCTGCCAGCATCCATGAAACTGAGGCAGGTTGGCTTGTTAGCTTGCGAATAGGGTAAACCCGTACCCTTGCTTGTTTTCGACATGTTTTCAGGTACTTCGCTCCACGTCTAAGGTAAAAGAAGTTGTACCTTACTCTCATGTATTTAACCTATCTTGGGTTGCTTTTATTTGAGACAAGAATGACAGAGAAGAAAATCAGGAGGTGGAGGTTTTCAGGGGTTTTATTTGTTTTGGTTTTTTGCGATTTTTTTTAAAGCAAGCTGCAGTACTTTCATCGGTGTAATGCAATTATTTCTGCATTAAAAAAAAACAACTGAACTCCACTTGAATAACATAACCCTAAAATTTGCCAAGAGGATATCAGGTTTTAATTAATCAAAGTTGTATGCATTTAGAATGTTTAAAATTCTTTAAAGGGTCCTTTTTTTGTTGTCTTCTTGTTTTAGTTGGTTAATTAGGGGTTTTTTCTTTGAGATTTTTAGGAGTGCTTTGACTTCTGTTTTCAGTTATCATACAGTAATATTGACTCCTTTTTCTTTTGATGTCCACTTCTGTGATTTTAGATATGTGGAGCCAGAGCCACATCAGTTCTGTAAGCCCCCGAACTCCTAGAGGGTCCTTACTTTAATTTCTATTTTCCTGAATTACTGGACAGGTCACCTTTTCTTATATTTGCTGAGCATTAGAACCTCAGTTCCATCCCCCATCTACTTCCAGACAGCCCTGGGGGAGTTGTTTTAGGATTAGGGGAGGGAACTACGTTATAAAATAAAAAACGATGATATCGGGTGATTTGAGGAGGAGAGAAGAGGAAGGCTAGGAGCCACGTTCCCAGGCCTGATTCCATTATCTGCCATCCATTCCCTCAGAGGCTAACCTCTCCTCTCACAGAACAATCATTTTAAGTAGTACTTGAATTCTTATTCTGTTTGGAGGGACAGAGGGGTCTCATTCTTGGATCCTGGCCAGGATGAACAGTCCTGAGGACAAAAGGTAGAAGACAATGCTGAACACATTTCACTCTTTCAGAAAATATTCATTAAGAGAAATAAAGTGAGAATGGTTGGTTGTGCCATCTTGCAGCAGAGTTGGCGACTGGAGACCAGTGATGGTAGTGCTGGCATGATGCATCATGGGAGTGAGGAGGGGCCTTTCCTTTTCTAAGCCTAGATTGATCATTTAAACCCGGCATGGGACCATTTTTTTTCCTACACAATTCCCATCTTAATTCTAAGGCTCTCTTTGGTACTCTGTAATGACCTATGTGAGAATGGACTCTAGAAGAGCATGGATATATGTATACGTATCACTCATTCACTTAGCTGTACAGCAGAAACTAACACAACATTGTAAATCAACTAGACTCCAATAAAAAATTAACTAAGAAAAGCTTACTTAATGTTCTATGGGAGGTACAAAGAAAAGCAAATGAAAGATTATAAGCCTGCCATGAATCTTTAGACCAAGAGTTCTCAAAACTTAGCCTACATCGGAGTAACCCAGAAGGTTTGTGAAAACATTGGTTGCTGGGTCCCACCTTCAGAGTTTCTGATTCAGTATATCAGAACCAGAGCTGGCATTTATAATAAACACTTAGGTCCTGCTGCTGGTGGTGCTGGAACCACTCTGTGAGAACCACAGCTCCAGGCTGTTGGTAGAATGGAAAAGAAAGTACATTTAAATATTCGAATCTAAAATACAGTGCGCTTTGTTGTAAGATAGGTACTAATTTGGCTCTGTGATTAATGTCTTCATCCACCCCACAAGTAATTGCTGAGGACACATCAACCAAGGAACCCCTATGCTAGTAGTTGTGGCAGATCATTTGAGGAGGTGGGCATACATCCCATCCACAGATGGCTTCCAGGCTCAAAGAAGAGATAAGGCATGTAGAAGACAATGATTTCCAATAGAAAGGCTGAGAGTCACAACACAAAATGTAGCTTATAGAGCTCTGGTGGGGAAAGGAGGGAGGATCTGACAGAGATCTACAAGGTGTGGAGGTTCTGGTGACCAGGATAGGTTTCACGGCTGCACCCATGGCCAGATTCTCTTCTTGCCATGTAAGATATATTTGATTTGCGTGTTCAGGTACTGCCGTGAAATTCTCTATCTGCTTGTGTGACAGATACCTGAGAGCTGGAGCCGGTTGGCTTCATAATATAATACGTGGTAATAGGTTTATTATGTTACGATTCTTTTAGCATTTTCATTATATATACCTATGAGATTTTAAATTAAATTTAGTATCTGAGAGCTGATAAAATTGCACACGGTCAGGAAAGGTAGTAGTGAGTTTATATTTGATAAAATATGCACACGATTTTAGCGAGGTAGTCTTTCAGCGTAATTCAGATTGATATTAGCTTAAGCGGTTCAGAGTTTCCTATTATATTCTGTTATCCTTAGCTTAGAAAATGGTCACTGTTATCAAGTGACCAATCAACACAAGTTGCTACTTTATGCCAGAAGTTCCACAGAGAGTCAAATTATATACCAAGCCGGTGGCTGCTATTGCTTTTCAAAGCATCTTAAAGAGAGAAATTTGTGTATATGCCCAGTAGTGGGATATATGCTGGGTCATATGGTAGTTCTAGTTTCAGTTTTTTAAGGAAGCTGCCTACTGTTCTCCATAAAAAGGAATGAAATGGGGTTATTTGTAGAGATGTGGATAGACCTAGAGTCTGTCATACAGAGTGAAGTGAGCCAGAAAGAGAAAAACAAATATCGTATACTAACACGTATATGTGTAATCTAGAAAGATGGTACAGATGAGCCTATTTGTAGGGCAGGAATAGAGATGGAGACATAGAGAATGGACTTGGGGGGATGGGGAGGGTAGGACGAATTGGGAGATTAGGTTTGACGTAAATACACCACCATGTGTAAAACAGATAGCTAGCGGAACCTGCTGTATAGCACAGGGAGCTCAGCTCGGTGCTCTCTGATGACCTAGATGGGTGGGATGGGGGAGAGGGAGGGAGGTCCAAGAGGGAGGGGATACATGTATACATATAGCTGATTCACTTCATTGTACAGCAGAAACTAACACAACATTGTAAAGCAATTTTACTCCAATAAAAACAAAAGATAAATTAGCAAACATCACTGTATTTGAATTTTAAAAGTAAAGCAAATATACAGAGCTATTTCCATTTCTCTAAATGAATGAGTAGAGGTGAATAGCTTATTTTATTCTCTAATCTAGTGTATATGTATCATCTGCTCGAATTCCATATGTTAGAAGTCCATATCGACTATAAACTTGAAGGTATGTGTTGAATTAATGAGTTTTCCTTCATCTTACTTTATCTTACTTGAGGTTACAGGTCTCCTGTAATCATATTTTATTGTTTTATTTTATGTTAGTTTATTCATAGTCAATTATATAAATTATTGATTTATCACTTGAAAACATACAATGGGAGATAATGAATTTGGTAATACAAAATTTTATAATCTCAACTCATAAATCATTTTAAACATCAAACAATGCCATGGGATTAGTAAATGTACTACTTATAAATTAGCAAACAGTCCTCTAGACACAGGAAGAAGTTACTGGATGAAGTTGAGACCAATGGGTATAAGAAAGATGGAAAGATAGAGAAGGGAGTTTGCCAAAGACAACCATTCTACCCTGCAATTTTCTATACTTTGTTGGTCTCTCCTCCTACCTGAATTCAGAGTAGAGCTAGAGAAACTATTAAATCATCAAGAAAGTCTAACATGAAAAAAAGGACCACTTTTTTTTTTCATGACTACTTCTAGCTTATACAGCACCTGTACAAATTTTAATAAGATGGTCATCAACCTAGGTTTAAAAAATGTACTATAGTAATAGAAAACTAGAGGTATAGTAAGGCCAGCATATCAGGGGATAAATTCTATTGAAAACACAGTTTATTACTCACAGTTCCCAAGAGCAAGTGTCTCAGGCATATTATTGAATTGTCTACAACAAGGTGTGTCCAGTACATGCATGAAGGACAGATGTTAAAGCATTGAGTTTACAGAAGTTAGAAACGTGGTTAGGGCATTAGACGAGTTGGAAAGATATATCTCCAGCTGGTTATTCTGGTTGGCTCTCCAGACTCGCTCTCTGCCTTTCTTTGCTCTGCTTTGTGCCCTAAGAGGCCAACCTTGATGTACCACATCACTCCAACTCTCTTTCCCTCTGCTTGCAGGTAGACTCAGCAATGAGACACACCTGCCAGAGATTGGAGGTGGGAAGGAGAATGGGCCTGGCTCTTTATATTATTCCAGCTCCCTCCCTTCTGACATTGTCCTACTTGTAGTTCTAACCTCTATCAGGCAGCCCGTCTGCCACCACTTTTGCTTTTACCAATGTCTACTGACATTCACCTCATCCTTTTATAGTTAGGGATTGTTATGAATTCCCATTGTCTGTGCCCCGTGTGTGTCCCTATCTCTTGTAGATTTTCTGCGTGTTGCACATACTTCTGTAAATACTCCCTTCAATAAATTATCTTCAGTTAAACTATGAATGCGCCCTTTCTTTTTCCTGCTGGGACCCTAATGCACACTTTTCCTAGTTAGGCACAGCCCTGCCAGTCCCAGCTTGGTGAAGAAAGGTGTCCTTTGCACTAATAAAAAGACATCTCTCTTCTCTGTCCAGCCCAGTGCCAGGATGCAGAGTGTGGTAAGTAAACACAGACTACATTTTAGCTCCCGCTAGCCTTCTTGCCCTGTGCGTCACACACTGCAGAGTGCGTTCGCAGAGGAAAGAATGTAACATGTGCTGCACTGACCGTGGAAGAAAAGTAAGGAAGGAGAAATGGCAGAGTCCCCTGCCTCTCCCACAAGTGTTTATGCGTAAGGTTCTTTTTCTATAATACAGTTATACATTAATAATGTGTCTGTACTTGTTACTCACAATTTTACGGGACAGATTTCATTCAGATAGGAAATACTGTGGTTCTTAATGCATCACAATCTCATGGAAGCTATGGAGATTAAGTTTATGTTTTTCTGTAATGAAACATTATTATCCTTTTTTATACAAATTCACTTCTTTTGCTCTACATAAATTATGGACTGATGTATGAAGGTCATGTATAAAAACACACAGCTTGTATAGATTTTTTTTTTTTGGTGGAAATTCATAGGTTCATCAATGAGGCTCATCTTTAGTGCCCGGAACTAGTGTCTGTTAAAAATGATAGGATTTATGAGGTTTTAGAGTAATTTGGACAGGAAAATGGGAGCTTTCTAGTTAGGAGAGCAGGAAGGAAGAGTGAGGAATGAATATGAGGGGTTCGAGAGACTTAGACACCCAGAGAGCATACGGTGGTGCCCAGCAGTGGAAGGCTGGAGAGGAGACCTACTGGACTGGGAAAGGGGTCCAGAAGGGTAGCTGGAAGGTGATTGACATGTGTTGCTTATCATTTTACATTTTCATTTCTGTAGTATATTCACAGCTCTTAACATTAACTATAATTGTAATCAAGCCCTATATTCCAGTTAAATCACACAGTTACTTTTGTTAGCTGTCTGAATCAGAAAAAAACAGATTTGTTTTTTAATTTTATTGAAGTATAGTTGATTTACAGTGTTGTATGTAATTTCTGCTGTACAACAAAGTGACTCAGTTTTCCATATATATATTCTTTTCCATTATGATTTGTCACTGGGTATTGAACATAGTTCCCTGTGCTATACAGTAGGACCTTGTTTATCCATCCTGTATATAATAGTTTGCATCTGCTAATCCCAGACTCCCAGTCCTTCCCTCCCCCACCCCCTTGGCAACCAGTCTGTTCTCTATGTCTGTGAGTCTGTTTCTCTTTCACAGATATGTTCATTTGTGCCATATTTTAGGTTCCACATATTAGTGATATCATATGGTATTTGTCTTTCTCTTTCTGACATACTTAGCTTAGTATGATAATCTCTAGGTCAATCGCTGTTGCTGCAAAAAGGCATTATTTCATTCTTTTTAATGGCTGAGTAATATTTTATTGTGCATATATACCACATTTTCTTTATCCATTCCTCTGTGGTTGGACATTTATATTGTTTCCATATCTTAGCCATTGTAAATAGTGCTGCTATGAACATAGGGGTACATGTATCTTTTTGAATTATAGTTGTTTGGATATATGTCCAGGAGCAGGATTGCTGAATCATATGGCAAATCTATTTTTAGGTTTTTTTTGGTTTTTTTGTTTTTTTTTTTGCAGTACGCGGACCTCTCACTGCTGTGGCCTCTCCCATTGCGGAGCGCAGGCTCAGTGGCCATGGCTCACGGGCCCAGCCGCTCTGCAGCATGTGGGATCCTCCCGGACCAGGGCACGAACCCGTGTCCCCCGCATCGGCAGGCGGACTCTCAACCACTGTGCCACCAGGGAAGCCCTATTTTTAGTTTTTTGAAGAAGCTCCATACTGTTCTCCATAAAGCACCAATTTACATTCCCATCAGCAGTGTAGGAGGGTTCCCTTTTTTCCACACCCTCTCCAGCATTTATTATTTGTAGACTGTTTAATGATGGCCATTCTCACTGGTGTGAGGTGGTACCTCATAGTTGCTTTGATTTGCATTTCTCTAATAATTAGCGATGGTGAGCATCTTTTCATGTGCCTATTGGCCATCTGTATGTCTTCTTTGGAGAAATGCCTATTGAGGTCTTCTGCCCATTTTTTGATTGGGTTGTTTGTTTTTCTGTTATTGAATTGTAGAAGCTGTTTGTATATTTTGGAAATTGTTGTTTACATCATTTGCAAATATTTTCTCCCAGTCTGTAGGCTATCTTTTCATTTTGTTTATGGTTTCCTTTGCTGTACAAAAGCTTATAAGTTTGATTAGGTCCCATTTGTTTATTTCTGCTTTTATTTCTATTGACTTGGGAGACTGACCTAAGAAAATATTGGTACAATTTATGTCAGAGAATGTTTTGCCTGTGTTCTCTTCCAGGAGTTTTATGGTGACTTGTCTTATATTTAACTCGTTAAGCCATTTTGTGTTTATTTTTGTACGTGATGTGAGGAAGTGTTCTGACTTCAGTGATTTACATGCTGCCGTCCAGCTTTCGCAACACCGGAAAACACAGATATTCACAGAAGCTTTCTTCAGTCTCTTGAACCCCTCTCAAACTGTATTATAGGCATAACATTGACAAGCTAATGGTATCTGTCACATTGTTCAGAAACTGTAATTAAGGGAGATTATCCATGGGTGGGGTAGATAACTAAGGTCCCAGAACTTCATTACCATTAATTCAAACTAAAACATATATCATTTTTAACAACTCTTTTTAGTAATAAAACCCTATTAATTTCATCTAATTCCATTAATTTTTTCATCTATATGAAGTTTACTTAGAACCAGAGAATCCACTGTGTCTGATTTTAGTACTCTCATTAAAAACATTTAATATATTTTTGCCAGTATTTTTTCTTTTCAGCCCTGGTGATTTATTTACATGGAAATAGAATTTTAGGTAAACTATATATATGTATAATGGAGTTTTACTCAGCCATAAAAAGAATGAAATCTTGCCATTGGCAACAACATGGATGTACCTTGTGGGCGTTATGCTAAGTGAAGTAAGTCAGACAGAGAAAGACAAATATTGTATGATCTCACTTATATATGAAATGTAAAACAAACAAACAAACAGAAAACGAGCTCATAATACAGAGAACAGATTGGTGCTTGCCAGAGATGAGGGGTGGGCAGAATGGGTGAAGGGGATCAAAATGTACCCAAAAAACTTCCAGTTATAAAATAAATGTCGTGAGGATGTGATGTACAGCATAGTGACTACAGCTAATAATACTGTCTGCACACTACAGCTGCTAGGAGAGTAGATCTTATCTCATCACAAGAAAAAAGTTGTAATAAGGACTCAACTAAAGTGTACTGTTATTCTTCTTTCTTTGTATTGGTAAATACTTTTATGACATTAATAGTATCTGCATACCAAAATAATTAATAATTTGGGCCGTGAAAACTTATTTCGCTGTATAATCATTCTGAGCATTTTAGCTTCAAAAAGATTTTCTGTTGTACTTGGTATTTTGAATGTTTTCTGAAAGTCATTTTTTTTTATGAAGCTGATGAATAGTGAGTCACATTCTAATATGTTAAAATTGGTTGCAAACATGAACAAGGGAACATTAGGAAAAGTGCAAAAATAAGGTGAGATTAAAAGACATGTTTTTGAGCCCAGAGTATATTTGCCACCCAGGAATATTGCGCCTCCTTGTACATATTTCAGTTGTTTTTTTTTTAAGTAAATAAGATTTACCTTATATATTAAGGTGCTGCTATGTTGGGTGCGTATATATTTACAGTTGTTATATCTCCTCCTTGGATTGATCCCTTGATCATTATGTAGTGTTCTTCTTTGTCTCTTATAACAATCTTTATTTTAAAGTATATTTTGTCTGATATAAGTATGATACAAATAAACTTATGTACAGAACTTCAATAGACCTACAGACAGAAAACAAACTTACGGTTACTGAAGGGGAAAGGCAGGGAGGGATAAATTAGGAGTTTGAGATTAACATATACACACTACTATATATAAAATAGATAACCAACAAGGACCCAGTGTATAGCACAGGAAAACTGTACCCAATGTTTTGTAATGACCTATGGGGGAGGGGAATCTGAAAAAGAATATGTATATGTACATACATACACACACACACACACACACACACACACACACACACACACACAGATAGATTTATATATGTATAACTGAATCACTTTCCTGTATACCTGTAACAAAACATTGTAAATCAACTATACCCCAATAAAAAAGTAAAAATAAATAAGATGTTGAGAAATATACTTTTAATAAAATATCTTTGAATTTGAACACTTTTTAGGTGTAATACACCCATTTTCAGGAAGTACACTTAAATACATTGGAATTTTAATTGACATAAAGCAAGCACACATTCTAAAGGAGCAATATTCCACTCCAGTCCCTTGTTCCAAGGCAGTCACTGAAAACCATCCTTGCTTTTACTTTTCTCAGTGCCTGCATTTGTCGATCTCCATTACTTATACTTTAATTCTTGCCAATGCCTTTGACTCACACCAGGACAGATGAAATGTAGCTGGTTTTCTACCCCCGCCCCCATCATTTCTACCCGCCCCACTCTAATATTTTAGATGAGATTACTGTGATTCATTTTCTATTGATAGCTTTGTAACTTTACTTTTTATCATTAAATGCTTTTATTTCATCACTAATTCTCATGTTAGAAATGCAAACATTTCCAGTTAAATACATACAGAATCTTCTATTTCTTGTTCCATAAACATTAGACATTAACTTGGGGCTCTTGACTACAAAATATGAGAATTTTACATCCTCCACCGTGGATTCCATCATTTATTCCCTTTCAGCTTCCCATGAGAGTCTCATACAGGTCCATCCACCTTGTTACAAATGGCAAGATGTAATTCTTTTTATGGCTGAGTAAAATTCCATTATACATATATATGGTTTATATAAAATTCCATTATATATATATATATATATATATATATATATAAACACACACACACACACACACACACACACCCCACATCTTCTTTATCCATTCATGCATTGATGGACACTTACATTGCTTCCATATCTTGACTATTTAAGTGATGTTGCAGTGAAGTTAGAGGTGCATATATCTGACGTCATTTTTTTTCTCGTAGAATAAAGTATAGCACAGCATTCCTGTATACTCAAAATTGTCTTCTCTTACCATCTCCTTCACTCCCATCCACTAACATTCTCTTGGCAACATTTTCAATTCACATTCCAATCTCACTTTCTCAGCAAAAAAAAAAATTACCTCTTATACCGTACTGATTCATTCATGCTGAAAATTATGTTGCAGTTATTATCCACACAGATTTATGTGTGGTACTGTATTATCTTAATTGCTAAATAGATCCTGTTTTATAAGTCTGAACTCCTCTGCAGTGCTATATCCTCGTGCTTTCTTGCACACCCCACAGTGCCTAATACCATTCTGGACACTCAGTAAACATTCAATAGAGTTGTTGGATTGTAATTAAAAGATGATGACACTCAGGCATGTCATTTGTGATTAGGCTGAATCTTTTGTGTTAAGGTGAATCGTTAGTGTCTGTAAACAGGTAGTTTGATCTTGAAGGGGATGCAAAAATAGGTGGCAGATTATTATACAAGGTTGTCATAGAGCAGCATTTCATCACTGACAGAGAATTTATGATAAGAATAAAGTCTTTTAAGGAAGAACATTAAAAATGCCTTTGCTGGGCTTCCCTGGTGGCGCAGTAGTTGGAAGTCCGCCTGCCGATGCAGGGGACACGGGTTTGTGCCCTGGTCCGGGAGGATCCCACATGCCGCGGATCGGCTGGGCCCGTGAGCCATGGCCGCTGAGCCTGCGCGTCCGGAGCCTGTGCTCCATAACGGGAGAGGCCACAACAGTGAGACGCCCGCGTACCGAAAAAAAATAAAATTAAAAATAAATAAAGAAAAAAAGATAAATTGGACTTTATAGTTACAAATGGCAAGGTGGTGTAACATCATGGTGTAACATTTCACCAGAGTTAACGGCCAGAGAGTCAAACGATGATTGCACAACCCAGTAAGAGCTAAAACCCTGGAAGAGGGCTGCCCAAGAGAAGCTTTACTTGATGAGGAAAGTATCCACTGGAAAAACAATCTGCTTCTAACTACCTGGTACAATTATCCTACTTTGGTATCCCAAGTGGGATCTAGAGGGTGGAGGACCCGATTGACATATTCCACAGAAGTCATCCTTTCAGGGCACACACAGGGAAGAACAGTGAAAGCAAGTGGATTAGAGGAAATGCCCCCAAGATTCTACTCTCTTTACCAATCAGCTTCCGTTTTTGTCCTTTGATTAATTTCAGAAAAAATGCATTCTCTACTTAGAAGAAATACAAAGTCCCACAGTCACCATATCTTTGCAGGGTGAGGCCAATTGTCAATCAGTCAGTCTTACCTGGATCTTAGATTGTACAGAAGGTCTAGGTATATAGCTGTTTTTCCAGAGCTTTTTCATCTTGATAAATGGTCAAAACTGCCTCTGGAGAAAGCTTGGGGGGTGATTTACAGTGTATACTTGTTGCCATGTTGCATTTTTTCAAAATAACCGAAACCTCCCTCCAAGTTAGTATACTGCAAGTCTGTAAACTGACTCAGGTCTAGGGTGAGGTTAGTGGGTCTGTGGAACCCCAGTGGTATTTGATTCAAGTGTATCCCCACCACACACAGATGCTTTATCTCATATTTATCCCTAAGTAATCTTGGTTTTGGATGCTATTGTCAATGGTGTTTGAAAATTATATTTCATCATTGTTTGTGTCAGTATATACAAATACAATTGATTTTAGCAATATGGACTTTCAATTCTGTAATTTGTCTTAATTCACTTAGTTCTAGTTGCTTTTTTGTGAAATTCCTGAAGCTTGTCTGCTTACCTGATCCTGTTTTCTAAAAACAAAGACAATATTGACTAGCAATTATGAATCATCTGGTCTTGTTTCTGATCACAGGGAAGAAAGCATTTGGTTTGTTTATTTGCTTATTTAACATTAAGTATGGTGTTTGCCAAAAACATTTTATAATATGTATATAATAAACACAATGCAATGTTTTAAATAATCAATTTTTAAGTAAAAAATTTTAATGAGACAAGAAATGTCTTTTATAATTACTTATAAATATACCATTTCTAGCTCTCATCATCTAGCTCCAGATTTCTGGAGCTCTTTCTCTGAGGTCCTTTCTGGTTCTTTGGTTCACAAATTTCAGCCGTCTTCATTTGCCTCCATCTCAATCTGTATCTCCTCAGTTAAGATAAACAACCAGGTTCTGGTTTTCTTCTTCTTCTTTTTTTTTTTTTTTTGCGGTACACGGGCCTCTCACTGCTGTGGCCTCTCCCGTCGCGGAGCACAGGCCCCGGACACGCAGGCTCAGCGGCCATGGCTCATGGGCCCAGCCGCTCCGCGGCATGTGGGATCTTCCCGGACCGGGGCATGAACCCGTGTCCCCTGAATCGGCAGGCGGACTCTCAACCACTGCACCACCAGGGAAGCCCTGGTTTTGTTCTTCTTTATACCAGAATCCAGAAGTTGCCTCCAGGCAGAAAACCAGAAAATTGTAAGAATCTTCTCATTGTTTCCCTTTTTTAAAAAAATCATGGATCTGTGTTGCCTGATTGTCCATTGCCTGGAAACATTCGTGTAATATATTTCCCCAGTTGTATATTTGTTTACAATTGTATATCGTTATATACAGTGGGAGCAAAAGCCTCAGAACAACTGAGAAAGAAATCTCCCCACCATCACTTTTATTCTCATGTTACTTCCTTCCTCATCCTATCTACCTTGCCTCTTGTATACCTTATTCTGTGATTTCCTTTCTTTTCCTAGGTGTTTGTAACTTAAATTATTTGAGTGCCCAGAATGTGTCATGATCTATCTTGTGCTTCACACATATTGTATAGTCTAACCACATGCCTTTTAACTCTTTATGTGCTGGCCTTAGATGATGTAATTAAATGTTTTCCTTGTATTCATCTCATATAGACTCCATATAACAGCAAATTGTTGTCTTTATTTTAAATTAATTTAAGGAATAAAATATATATTAGCCTTTTCTTTAAAAGAAAAATTAGATCATTGAGCAATATGACTGCAGATGCATTGAACTCTCTGTTCTTAAATGGTAATTTTAATACGAACTAAATGGTCATTACTTTCGTTCATGTCTTATTAATTTGCTAATTGTAGCTATTTTTAGAAAAATGATCCTTGGGCAATTGCAGACTCTTTTACAACAGATGAAAAATCACCAGTTAATTTTAAAATTCTAAACAGAGATCTTTGTTTTTATTGCTTCATTGTATTGATGCAGTTTTATACAGTAGTAAACATTTTCTTAGGTAGTTGTTCTTCTGTGAAGGAAAGGATATCAAATTTTAAATTATGTAAAATGTTCATAATAGAATCATAGTTCAGATTGCATTTTATTTTCAAACCAGTTATAGATATTTGTCCACTGTGTGGTCTGGGAATAAGTACTTCTTAATATTCTACTCAAGTGTTCTTTCTTCCTTGGTGGACTCCACAGGGACTAAAGATAATTTTTACATTCCATCCAACTCAGTAAAATTGTATCAGTAAATATTCAACACAAATAATCCAATTTATTCTTTTTGGTAGTTTAGATGAAGTTGTTCGGTTTCTCTGTGTGTGTGTATGCAGACCTCTTAGGGGAGCGAATTAAGTTTGTTTTCTAAAATTTAGGTACTTCTTACGCTTATTTGACATCCAGGGTGACTACCATCTGTGAAAATTTTCAGGAGATAGTGTCTTGCCAAACACTTATCTTTTCAGTTCAATTATGTATAATCTGGCATAAAAATAGTTTATTTTTTCCACCTTTTTAAAACTAATTTTCTAGATTTTTGACCTGTTTTAGTACACTCTTGGTTCCACATTCTTGAGGAAATGACCTAACAGTATAGGAGCTTGTGATGGATATATTTGTTTGCCTACCACTATGAAAGTAAAGACGTTATGATAGAATGCGTTGAGCTGGGTGTCACTGTTACTAAAGCTTTAAGAACATCCATTGACTGGTTTTGTGGTGTGGTCTACAAGGATGGCATAACCAGGGTACCACGATGAATCTGATCAGCACTCACACATCAGTATCGTAGTTCTCCGTTCCATCAGTCCGTTCTCTCTGTTAACATGTTGTTTTCAAGGTGTTTGGTGTCAGGCAGAGTTATATTTAATCTTAAGTCTATCATTGACTATATGTGGGAACCTGGGCAAGTCATACACCTGTCAGAACCTCAGTTCCCTTCTCTGTTAAATGGGACAGTTATTCTGTCTAGAAAGCTTATGGTGAGAGCCAGGTTAGGTAACGTATCTATGTAGAGTGCCTGATACATTACTTGGCAGGTAGTAGATGGTTCAACAAATAATAATTACTATCGTCATCACTGGTATTTTCTGCAGTGTAATGATTCAGATTAATAATAACCGAACTGAGCCACTGCAACCCTCTGATCATGAAAAGTTACATTGTATAAACTGTAGGTACAAGGTGTATGCTATTGTATAAACTATAGGTACAAGGTGTATGCTATTGTATAAACTATAGGTACAAGGTATATGCTATTGTATAAACTGTAGGTACAAGGTGTATGCTATTTTCTTAGAATTCTTAGTTTTTAAAGAGTGCAATTCAACTTAGCATACATATTTAAGTTTAATCAACCACTGGAAATAATTCCCTTTACGTATGAAATATTAGGTTTTACTGTGTGTTTGAATACTCCTTTCTTAGGTAGAGTTTGAAGGAACATACGCAATTATTTCTTTAAAAAACTAATCTTCATTATTCTTTTAAGTATAAGTACATTTTTTGTGGTTGAAACATTTATTAAACTTCATCAGATATGAATGATTAACACTTAGTGCTTCCTCCACAACAGGCCACATGCTAAGAAGTCGACATGCATTATTTCATTTATTTAAGTATTACCATTGAACTCCTGTTAATAATTAATGCTATTTAAAAATCTTACTGCCTTTGAAAGTTAAAAAATCTAGATGGGGCTTCCCTGGTGGCGCAGTGGTTGAGAGTCCGCCTGCCGATGCAGGGGACGCGGGTTCGTGCCCAGGTCCGGGAAGATCCCACATGCCGCGGAGCGTCTGGGCCCGTGAGCCATGGCCGCTGAGCCTGTGCGTCCGGAGCCTGTGCTCGGCAACGGGAGAGGCCACAACGGTGAGAGGCCCGTATACCGCCAAAAAAAAAAAAAAATCTAGATGATTATTAATACCGTTAAAAATAAGAAAGTATTTGAATGATTACTGTAATGCTCTAATTTATCAGACTTTGAAGACCAAATCATGAATGTAGAGAGCATCCTATAAAAATGATATAATGTTCATCTGATAAAGTTTTTGATTTATTCTTCTTAAAAAGTAGTTACAGTAATACTGTGTATTTAAAATTTATTCAATAGTCCATTTTTAAATATTTTATAGTATTTCATATATTTTACACCCTTTAATCTTTTTATTGAATGTCTTTCTTTTTTTTTTTTTTTTTTTTTTTTGTGGTACTTAGGCCTCTCACTGTTGCGGCCTCTCCCGTTGCGGAGCGCAGGCTCCGGATGCGCAGGCTCAGCGGCCATGGCTCACGGGCCCAGCCGCTCCGCGGCATGTGGGATCTTCCCGGACCGGGGCACGAACCCGTGTCCCTTGCTTCGGCAGGTGGACTCTCAACCACTGCGCCACCAGGGAAGCCTGAAATGTTACTATCTTTATACAAGGAACAACCATAGGTACAAAGGATAAACACAAGATCTAATGTCACCGAATCCCCAATTAAAAAGTACTTCAGAATTTACTGAATTCAGCCTCTAAAAAGATTTTTTGTGTATTCCTTTATCATCCCAGTAAAGGGTTGTGTATCTCCTATTTGATCAGTAAAGTTTGTTCCTAAACTGTAGAATAGAAAAATAGCCTGTTTTTATTTTCATAGAGCTCTGACTGTCACAATTTTCCTTCTTGTATTGACTCAGATGGGCCTCTAACTGCTAGACTATATTCAAGGCAAGGAATATGTGTTCCGTTATTTCAGAATACACCAGCTGGCCAGGCCACTTGAGTTCAGCCATTTACCACCCTTCCCATGCTTTTTTTCTAGCTCTGTCAAGGCCCTGTAACCACACATAAGGCAACAAACAAAATGCTGACCCTGGTGTGTACTCTTCATCCTCAGGCTGCTTTTTAAGCTGTTTTTTTTCTGCCCATGGCTCTCGCTGCATTATCCTTGGTCTCCTCTTTCTATCCTTAGCTGTTTCCCCAGGACTTGAGGCCCATTGTTATCATCTTACTAATGTTTTAGTTCTTGTTAATAGTTAGTCATTTCCCAAAAAGATATGCCATTTCAGGACCCAATAGTTACTGCTCTTCTGCTAAGACTCCATCCCTAGGACCATCTGCCTTCGCCTGGTCCTTTGTCAGCCCTCATGTCTTATGTATCGTGCCTCAGAGGCTCCCCTATTTGTCCGTCTTACGTGGGCCATTTCCTGTTGAGCACACCTGCCTGATGTGGAAGCCAGGATGCCCCCTGGAATATAATTTCCATTTTCCCAGTTATCCGAGTAGCATGTCTTTCTTGATGCTCAGATTTCAGTAAATTGCTTTCTAATTTTTGTACACCTGTTATTTGCCTCTCACTGGAAAGTGTTTTTCTAGTTTGAAAAAAAAAGTCACTAGATCTGATGAGGAATAGAGTCTTTTGTCTAGAGTTAAAAACAAGGATATCTGAGTGCTTTTATTAATTCTTTTAGTCAGCATTTGAAATGTAGAAATGGGAATTTATCCTTTGAATATATCCTTCCTTTCCTCTTTTCTAGAAAGAGATCAGACCTATCTTAGCTGTCTGAATATGGAGTAGGTAATGTTTAGCCAAAATTGCATTAATTCATCAACAAAATATGTAAGCAACCAATAGGGAGTAAAGGTTTCAGTTGTTCCTTATTTTCCATTCATGATATTGTTTTTATAATGGTAAATTCAAATGTTGACAGAATATTTTCATCCATATTAGATTATAACTTAGAGCATTAAAATCACAATGTATGCAAAGAGAATATTTAGTGAATTTAGTACACTTTTTCTCTTCTGGGACCATTACATTAGCTACTCACAATTAATGAGTAGCTCATTTCTTCTTTCATTTACTTATTTCTGAAACTCTGCAAGGAAAAACATTCTGGTATAAAAAATTAGAATAAGCAACTTTGTTCTCAAAGGGATCAAGAGATAGTTTTGTATACTCAGTGGTCTCTTAAAATACATTGTTCAACTGGGGTTATACCCAGTAATTTTCAGTAGCTCATTAAAAATTACTTACACACTTTTGGAACAAGGTTAATAGTCAAAAAAAGGACCTGTCAATAGGAGTCAGTTTCCTAGGGCTGCCGCAACAATGTACCAAAACTGAATGGCTTAAACAATAAAAAGGTATTGTCTCACAATTCTGGAAGCTAAAAGTCTGAGAACAAGGTGTCAGCTGAGACGACTACTTCTCCGGACGCTATGGCAGCGTCTATGCTGCATCCAGGCTTTTGGCAGTCCCCTGGCTTGTGGTAGCAGAGCTGCAAATTTCACATGGCATCTCCCTCCATCTCTGTGCCCAAATTTTCCCTTTTTTTGAGGACATCCGTTGAACTGGTCTGGAGGCCAAGCTGCTGACTCATTTTAAATGTATTACATCTGGAAAGGCCTTTTCTCCAAATAAAATCATAGTCTGAGGTTCTGAGGGCTAAGGCTCTGACATATATTCTTGGGGAGACATAATTTAACCCATAACATGGAGTAGTGTAGCTCACTGAAAAGAGGTATTATTAAGTTCTGATGGTATTCTATGTCTTATGTCTAAAAGTCTGCAAGGAATATACATGCTGCTTTAAAAAAATTAGAGTAAGCACTTTTGTTCTCAGAAAGATCAAGAGAGAGTTTTGTACACTGAATGGTCTTGTAAAAATACATTGCTCAATTGGGGTTATACCCAGTTATTTCTCAGATTATATTATTTTGAGTAGAAAAACAAACCCTTAAGCTACAAAAACTGGGAAATTAGTGGTAACTTGTTATTGAAGGTAGCATATTTTTCTATCTTCCAGAAAACTTTTAAAAGCTTTTAGTGAAAAGAGGTTTCCAAAGAGGAGATATATGTAATTCACAAGTATACCATAAAATATATTTGTCTCAGAACAGGTAACACTGACAAATGCATCATGTGCATAAATGAATGTATTCGTTACATGGCTTGTTTTTATTTAAAACATTTCTAATATACAGACTGCCAACAAACACATGAAAGGATGCGCGACATCACTAATCATTAGAGAAACGCAAATCACAAACACAATGATGTATCACCTCGCACCGGTCAGAATGGCCATCATCCAAAAATCTACAAACAATAAATGCTGGAGAGGGTGTGGAGGAAAGGGAACCCTCTTGCACTGTTGGTGGGAATGTAAATTGATACAGCCACTATGGAGAACAGTATGGAGGTTCCTTAAAAAACTAAAAATAGAACTACCATATGACCCAGCAATCCCACTACTGGGCGTATACCCTGAGAAAACCATAATTCAAAAAGAGTCATGTACCACAATGTTCATTGCAGCTCTGTTTGCAATAGCCAGGACAAGGAAGCAACCTAAGTGTCCATCGACAGATGAATGGATAAAGAAGATGTGGCACATATACACAATGGAATATTACTCAGCTATAAAAAGAAATGAAATTGAGTTGTTTGTAGTAAGGTGGATGGACCTAGAGACTGTCATACAGAGTGAAGTAAGTCAGAAAGAGAAAAACAAATACCATATGCTAACACACATATATGGAATCTAAAAAAAAAAAGAAAAAATGGTTCTGAAGAACCTAGGGGCAGGACAGGATTAAAAACGCAGACATAGAGAATGGACTTGAGGACACGGGGAGGGGGAAGGGTAAGCTGGGACGAAGTGAGAGAGTGGCATGGACATATATACACTACCAAATGTAAAACAGATAGTGGGAAGCAGCTGCATAGCACAGGTAGATAGCTCAGTGCTTTGTGACCATCTAGAGGGGTGGGATAGGGAGAGTGGGAGAGAGATGCAGGAGGGAGGGGATATGGGGATATATGTATACGTCTGATTCACTTTGTTATACGGCAGAAACTAACACAACATTATAAAGCAATTATACTCCAATACAGATGTTAAAAAAAATCTCTAGCTTAGACAACATGTAATTTTGATTAAGTCTGTGCATGTCGGAATTACAAATAAACACCCTTGATTTTCAAAAAATTAAAAATAAATAAATAAAACACATCTAAGCTTTATACTCATAAGGTTGGGCCAGATCATGGTGAAAGGGGAGGAGTCTCTGTGAATCAGGAGACGGTTCTGCATTCTCTCTGTCATCAGCTAGTCTCCAAATATGTGACAACATTCAGTCTCCTGGGACTTAATCTAGTCATCTATAAAATTCTAGGGTGCTTTCCAATTTTACTTCCAAATATAAAATTCTATGATTCTATTTTCAATTTACACTGAATAAAGACCAGTAAGAGAAATTTATTTATAGAGAATTCAAATAAATAATATTTGAGCAGATATGTGTATCTCTACATCTGGACTTAAATTTTATTTAGGAGTGCAAAGTTAATGTTATTTGTTTTGTGTTTTTGTGCATGTGTGTGTGTGTGTGTGTGTGTGTATGTGTGTGTGTGTGTGTGTGTGTGTGTGTGTGTGTGTGTATACACCTGATTAGGAATGTCAGGGCCCAACTGTCCTTTGCTTAATATCTTAAAACCATACAACAAGCACTTAGTTAAATTTGCTCTTTAATTTTCTGATGCATTAAGTCAGCGTTTTGACACGAATGAGGAGTAACTACTATTTCCTTCTTTAAGTCATTGAAAGTGTGAGAGTAGCTTTCCTGCTGGGCTCTGAGGAGGCTGGGGTTCCTGAGACCCTGGAGATGCTGACGGTGACATTCCAGAATACAGAGGGCAGAACATCACTACCTGTGTGAAAAATGACCCCCACCCCATTCCTCAAAGACCCGGGTGGAAAGGTTCTGAAGCAACAAGTGACTTGAACAGTACCGTGATTCCGTCTCCCGTCTAGATGCCAGTTCATGCTTTGGGATAACTGCTTTCCATTTTCTGAAGATATGTGAAAAAGTAGATATTTGCCCTAAGAGATTTGTTTTTTCTTATCTGTTCCTTGTTCAACCAGATATACTAATATTTTGAAAGTTATAGAGCACATTAGCAAAGACTAACTTGTAGATTTATATGGTGGGAGAGCAAGGCTGTTTAACTTTATTTTCCAAAATAAATCTTGTTCTTTAAACAAAATTTTAGTGCTATTTGTCTGGCCAGGAAAAAAAAATAGAACATTAAAAACTCGCCTTTATTTAATCCTAAACTATGTCCACAAAGCTAAGTAAATAATTATATATGCTTAGAATTATAATTCCTTAGAATTTTGATTACTTTTAACTTGTCATTTTTTTAGATAATTGAACGAAATGACCTTTTTTACTTTCCCTTAGCAAATTAGAAGGGAGCAAAGGTCAGTCCTATGAAATTAATAAGGAGATTCTGTTGCTGATGATATTCTTTTGTCATGAGCATAATATAAAAATACAAACTAGTACAACTGACTATTTCAGCGCCTGCTGTAATTATCACATGTTTTATGTGGCTGTGAGGACTGCTATTGATTCTCCAAAAGACTGAAATGAATTCCTTGGCTTCATTGTGATCTGCTTCAACCTCAGAAAATAGATGTGTCCAAAAGTAGGACCAATGCTTTCCAGAGAATAAAATCAAGGACTCTGAAAGTTCATCCCAGCCATCATCCTGTCTTCAGTTTTGCAAGTTGATCATCTGATTGCTTCTGAAAGATCTTCAGGGATAAAATGTCTACATTAAATGGATGTTTTTCTAATTACAAAAGATGCTTGTATATACCAAATATAATCACAAAGTGAATTCCCACTATCAGACAAAACACAGAAAAACACACCATTTTAGAAATGCTTCATTACGTTGCACATTTTTTATAAACCCAGAACCAGACATTTTAATTATTTTTCCCTTTTTTTTCCCTCTCATTATTCCCATTGATCTTATTTTGCTTGTTTGGTTTTCCCTAACCCTACATAACTCTACATAAGCATATGGTTCAACACGTCCCCAGTAAAAACAGCATTTTCAATCCAAGTTCCTTTCTCCCCTTCTTTTACCAGCTATCATAAAGTCTTTGTGTGATGCTATCTTGTTCATCCATTCTTCCTGATGACCTGTGACAGTGGCCATCCAGTGCCTTGTGCAATGGCACCTCGAAAAGTCATTCCATCCAGGTTTCCTCCCATTCAACAGGGATGCTTATGAAATCTCCTTTCCCCAGCTCAGAATGTCTTGTTTCCGTTTTCAGAATTCTCTTAAAGTTCTTATCTTTATTACTTCCATGCCCTCTAGCAATGCACTTATAACTTTGATACTGCTTTGCATAGACTTTCTGTTTGAGTCCTTTGGCCTGATTTCTTCCTCCCAAGTTTCAATCAGTGTCACATTCGAATGGCCTAAACAACTTGATAACCTGAAACAAATTTTCTGTGGCTTTAAAAATAGTGTCCTGAACTTGAACCTGCCAATCTCACATTCATCTCTATGACTTGAAGTGACTTGATCACCTTCTCTCTACTAAGCCCCAACCCGGACCCCAATTCCTCCTTAAGATGAACTATTTAGACCTATAATGATTTCTTGGTGCTCAAACCTTCTTTGACCCTTACATTCAATATTCTCTATTATGTTTTGAATGTTGATTGTATTGTACTATGTATTTTTCAAACTGACTTACCTGTGGAAGTCCTATCCCCCTAAAGATACAACAAATTGCTTGACTACTGAGATTGTCCCACATAATTTTATATATTACCTCCTGCTCCTTAATTCCTAGCATGCTTCAGAAAACACAGAAGATGCTCAATAAATGTTCGTTGAATTATCAGTTTCTCCAGTAAAGCATTAGCAGATGTTTACTTGGTTCCTTGTCTTTGCCTAATAATGTGTTTCTTTTCTTGCTTAATTACAATCAAACTGAATAAACCTTTTAGAGGTCATTTTTAGTTCTTGAAGCTGGCAAAGACTGAGGTAGGTCTTATAGTAGAGGATCAGATGTATATTTCATTTTGTTTTCCTTTTAAACTAGAGACAACGGAGGCTATTGAGAGCAAGGAGAAGCACCAAATCAGAACCTCTTCTGATTTGGAGGTGGAGGTCCCAGCATTAGAATCATCAACTGCAAACCCCAGTTATTACCCAGAGGAACTAATTAGGGTACTGTCCCCAGAGCCAGGGGTTGGAAGCCAAAAGAAATGCAGTTCAGGCGTGTGTGTGGAATAGTATCCAGGTAGAGAGAGAATATTCCAGGCTGGTTTCAACAATAATTATGGTCAGTAGTATCCACAAAAATCAAGTTTGGAAATCTGGATCATGTCTTAGGATTGATTGTGCATGTAGAGACAGATCAGCTGAGTGATTCTAGAATCTGGGGCTCTTCTCTGATATGGGGGCCAGTGTCTGGTAGCGCTGAGCTGTTGAGTGCACTGCTTCTTGTTTATCCCGTAGGGTTTAATTAGTGTGCGAGATAGACTGTGCTCCCACAGGAGAAATGCATTCCATTACATTTTTCTTAGCTTTGGATTGTTACATAAAGAGTCATCCCATCGAGACTTCGTGCTTCTAGCTAGGAGAGCACCCTGGGAGCTGCTTAAGCAAAGGTGTTAGATAAGTGCATCCTTGACACCGGCTGGTATAGGTTCCAGTGTTCCAAGGCTGCACGGTATTAGAACCCACGGAGTGTTCAAAGCATTTTTTTCCCCTGATTTGAAAATTTTAAAAGCTTAATTTGTGGCAGTACCTCATACAGTACTAGGGAAGTGTTTATTAAACATCCTGATTATTAATTATTCCTGTTATATATGAAGCATTTAGTTGAAAAGACATGATAAACCATGTTTATTATGTTAATAAGAACTAAACTCTTGTTTAGTGTGTAAAATACTTGACAAAGTAAATCTTTTTCCTGATTTATATTCTAAACTTTAAGATAAAAGAAAGCTAATTGAAATGACTCAACCACATAAATAAAATTAACTTGAAATTCAAATCTGAGTTTTTAAAAAACCTCAGAGCAAACAAGGGATAACAGCACATGCATAATGAGGTAAAGGATTAAGACACCAGTTTAGTTAATTCGAGCTAAAAATCTCCTTTCCTGTAACTTCAATGAATATTTTAAACAAAAGTATTTAAGTCTAAGTTATCTGGAAAGCTGCCTTAGCTTTTTACGGAAATTCTCATGGATGGAAACACAGACGATATACTACTTTGTAAGCAGGTTCATAATTTACATTTTAGTATTTGTCACACACTACTAAATTTACAGATTTCTGTTTACATCCTTTCCTTAATTAAGATAGTCCTTTTAGATAGAGGGATTAATAGTTATTTTTAAAGTAAGGAAATACCAGCCTCACAGTTACAGGTCATAGATGTGATCCTTGAGCTACAGAAATGTTTAAGCATTATCTACTTAACTTTGGACGTGGCAGTTTTGGAAGAGTTTGGCTTTTAGTCCCTTCATTAAAGCTTCACAGATACACTTTGTGACCTCAGATGATGAATAAATACTAGGTGTAGGGCTATCTAACGCTATTTTTTACTATCTTAAAGCGAGACATTTGTCACTAGGTAAACTTGCAATAGCTTATTGTTCCAAGGTTATTTTATTGATATGCTGTGGTGATTCTCAAACTTGGTTTATGTTAGAATCCTCTGTGATATATTAAAGAAGCATCTACTTCACATTTTCCCTGCAGACAGGCTGAACCTGAATCCATCGTAAAGTGAGTCTCAGATACCATCCCCCTGTTATGAAATCTCCCAGATGAGCCTGGTGGCCAGAGAGCCAGGGCTCCTGTGAGGGGGCAAATTTAGGCTGAAAATAGATTAAACTTGCAAGTACATCAAAGTGTTCATTTCAGTAAACATTTAAAGAGTTTTAGCAATCTTTGATGATCTTTGGCTTAATTGCTAATGAGAATGCTACCTTTTTCGCTTTTTATCTTTGCCCGAGTTTAAACAAATTGGAATAGGTATAGAAATGGCATTATTGTTATGGAATACAAAGCTAGTTAGAGATGAATTGCAGCTAGAGACTACTTTGAATATCTCCTAGTGATTAGGGACAAATTTGAACACATAAGTGCCTGAAGACATGTAAATACAAATTTCCTGAATGTTGCTTTTTTGGGGGTGAAGAAGCACAAAAGATAGTGGGAGATTTGATTTACTCATAACGTCTGGAAAATAGAAAGTGCGTGTATTAAAATAAGAAAAGAAAAGTCTGTCCTTTTAAAAACAGAATAGCAAATCTAACAAAGCATGATCACAGGAGAAAAAGGATTTTTTTTAAGTTAATATATTTTGAGAATTCACTCCACTGAGAGACTGGATTTTTTTTTTTTTAATTTGAAGGGCAGAAATTTGGATTAACCATTCATTTTCTCCAAATTGTATATCTATAAAGAGGACAGTAAAGTCCTTAGCAGGGTCTCCTCCCTTCCTGGAAAAGCAAGGAGAAAATACTCTTGGTTCTAACAGATATATTTCCGGGAGCACAGGAGTTGCAGTTACAGCAGAAATGGGCAGTTTGGGGCTCCAAGCCTCGGAGTAGGGATGCCCTGACTCCTGTTGCTGATGTCTCACCGAGGAAGTGCAGGCAGTAGGCAGCTCTCTCTAATAACCGGTCAAAGAAAGACATTTGCACTTGTTCCCAGTCTCCTTCTCTGTCTCTTATTTTTTCAACACCTCATTGGATTCTCTTCACTTCAAGGCAGATCCTTTAACCTAAGCAGATTACCGTGATGCATTAAGGGCACAGCCAGCTAGCCGTATCTTTCAAGGAAGAGATTTGGCTCCAAATAGGACACTAAGCTTTTCAGCCTTCTGCTTATTTACCTAGTCAGCAGGATGCGGTGTCTCTGGGTGCTCAGCGGGCTCCTGGGGAATCAGGGAGAAACAAAAACAGAAGTGGCAGCCGCTGCAGATATGGGAGTCTGTGCCATTAAAGGAAGCGGTTGCTAATAAGGGCCTGTGAGACCTACGTTTCCTTGGTTTCCATGACAGTTATTAGGTACCATAGAAATTGAATTGTCTCCCACAATGCTCTTAGGGGAGAGGGGATGCTCCAGTGACAAAGCGGTGCAGTTATGACTTGCAGTAAATCGTTCTTTTGAGATGCAACCCTCCCTGGATTATTTGCTCTTGCATTTCTTTTCCATTCCCTTTCAGTGTGTTTGACATTTTGGCCAGAGACCCTGGCTTCTGCCGCACAGTGTCTCAAACACTCTTTTCCCCCTTTTTGTTTAGAACTGAGCTTGGCAAAGCCAGGATTTGAACAATTGTGCAGGTGGGCCCCTCAGGGCGAGTGAAGAGATAAGGCATCCAGTCAGGGACTGGCCACCTGCAGCCCTGCCAGTATGCCCCTCCACCAGATTTCCGTAATCCCCACCCGGGAGGCGGCCAGCAATGGGAGAAGTTCAATGGGCAGAAACAAAGAGAAGAACAAGGAAGTTGAGGTAAGAGGAGGTTTGATTTGATCAACTAGGACAGCCAAGCCAACTGCAGCCAGCACTGCTCTGTGTGCCCCCAGGAGTGGCCACGGCTTAAGAGCAGCTGGGCTGCCCCTCTCAGTGTGTGATGGTCCATTGGGAGAGAATCATTGGTAACTAATGGAAACGTATTAAGTGTAACCTTTATTTTCTGAACGAAGGAACCAAATCCTTGAGGACACTTGCTGCTTGAAAGATAAAAACTTCTCTTTGTCTAAACATCCTACAGAGTCACTTTGGACTCCGATGGCTCCCGGGGCTGCCCTGGATGGCTGTGACATTGCTGTCATTCATTTTCAGACAGTGGGGCTGTTGATGGCTGCTAATTTTGCCCACTGCCCTTTAAGCTAGAATGTTTGAAAATAACTTTCTTAACGAAGTGACAGAGAAGTAAGAGCTGTGACAGCTGTGTTGCTGATGACATAATATGAATTAGGACGGCACTTCACTGCCTCATACGATCTACTGCTTCCGTATTCATTCTCAGGGGTGTGTGTGGATTACTTTTGTTTGATGTCTGTTTCATTTGTATTATTTTTCTTCAGGCGTTATTTGAAACTTACATGGGCTAGAGAAATAGAATATTCAACTTATTACATTTAGGCTTTATTTTGCAGTGAAATCTAGCCGGGGCTGTTCTAAGTGAAACTGCTTGAAAGATGCTGGGAACTTATTTCAAAGCGTTTTTAAGGAGTTTGAGCAGACTCAAGGATATTGGGTGAAAATATTATAAATGTTGTTGTGTTCCCCTAAAAGGGATATTGAGACAGAATGCTAGAATCTGTAATCCTCTTGTTGCCTCAACATAACTGTTGTCTAGTCCTCAGGACTCATTAGCTTTGTAGAAAATGAACTTTCCCCATGTCTAGTTCTGCATGTTCATTCTTTTTTCTTAAGAATGGATGGTAGGGACAGAAGGGGCAATGAAACAAAACCAAAACGAAAGAAACAAAGGGAGTGGAGTGTCAAGGAGAGCCTGAGAGGAAGAGAGTAATGAACTCGAATCACCTTCAAGGGAGAAAAGACATGTGTAGCCTCTTTGTACTTTCTTTGTACTGATTTTGAAAATGTCATGAAGAGCAAGCAGATGGCGACGTGTCTAGAGTTTGTAGGAAACGTCGGAAGGTGTGCCTGACTCATGTAGTGACAGACACTTTTAATCCAGTCGTTGCACTGCCATAGGCTCATGGCGTATTTGTGGAGTTTCTGAGAATGAAATATCTGCAAAGTGAGGAAATTTATCAGCTAAGTACGAACTGGAACTATTCTCTATGACACGGCTCTTTCTCTTGACTTGGTGATGTCATTGTTAGACTATCAAAGAGCCATCTTTTAAGTTTATTGGGTGGGGAGTGGAGTGAGAGACACTGACCAATTCTGAAAGTGGGTATGAAAATGCTAAAAGCAAGATTGATGAAAGCTATACATTATTTAGTCATCATCTAGATTCTTTGCATGATCCTAAGATGAGAAGGAAACTTCATATGAGAATACCGGGTGGCCATTTTGTTTAATATCCATAATGATCAACATCTGAACCATAGTTGGAAATGAAAACACTGTTTTGATTCCCACCCCCTTCTTTGGCATTATGTCACCACCAGAAATCTCCTGCTGTTCGTGTCTACTTGGCAATGAGTCAGATAAAGCTGGAGTGGCTTATGTGACTTTTTAAATAAATCACACTTGGTTGTTTCCTTGTTAGAAATAATAATGAAATTATTCAACCTCAAATATAAACAGCCACGATCTTTATCCTGATATTGATGTTAAGCCACATCTTTAGAAATCCTCAAAAGTCTTTTGAAAAAGTTTCCATTTATGAGCAGCTGTGTTTTCTTCAGGGGCAAACACACTTACTATGTCACAGTTTGAGTCAGTGGACATTCTATAGGAAAATTGGGTTAATTATGAGAGAAATAAAGGAAATTCCCAGCTTATATATTACTTTCTCAAAGAGACATAGTTCTGAGCATCAGAAAGGGAAGTTCATTTCAGGTTCAAGTACATCTTAGTTTTCTATAGGATGGAGTTAAAAGTATCTCTTTAAGAGTATATTGAAACATACTGTTAAATCTTATGAGCCATTAAATTGTTTGTCTTGATGAACTAAATAGATAGTGCAGAAAAGTTGTGAATGCCATTTAAATTGAATAAATTAAACAGCATACCCTGTGTGTGGAAAGCAAAAAGAATCTATTCAGGGCAATGATTTCTGTAATTTCAAGTCTTGATTCTCTCCAAAGGAAGGCAATACATCTGGTATACATGGGGACATTTCCTAATGGTTGAACAAATGAGACATATCCTCCTTTGAAGTTTCCTTAATGTATTTTGCCTGTGCTAAAGTTATCCAAATAATACATGTGCATATGGGGCACACCATCTAATTTCAGAATTAAGACTTTGCTAATTTAAATGTGAGTCAATTTAATTTGTTCTTTTAGAAACTTAGAGTCTTTCAAATATACTAATCTATTAACTTTCCATCTAGTTTTTTTGTTTGTTTTTGTTTTAAGGCATATAAAAAAAGACAAAATTTGGAAACTATTTCGTAGCTCTTATTACTCTCCAGAAGATTTAAGCTGTAAAAAATACATAGACAAAGATCTTAAAAAATAATAAATCTAACCCCAAGCTTTATAATGCATATACATTTTGACGTATTTTGCCTGGTATAACATTATAATCATTTATCTATTTAGTTAACCCTGGAAGTGCAAAACACAAAATAACATAATCCATCCAGTTTGGACATAGTTTGTATTAGTGCTCAAGGGAAGGATGCAGCTTCATCTTCTGGAGACATGTCTCTGGAGGTCCTTGGGCAGTTAAAGGGTAGTGTGCCTCGGGCTTGCATTTCAGACACAAGATTTTATCAGCACAACCAGAGATGATCCATCTCTTACGAAGCGAATGGACTAATCAAAATTACAGAAGGTATATGTACAATGCAGTTGGTCAAATTTATTCATTTGTACCTGGAGATACTTATTTTAGTGATGAAATGCTTGACTGCAAGCAGGAAAGTTCTGGAAAGGCAATTCGTAATCAGACCTTCCTTCGTAGCATGGAATCAGGAGGGAAGTCAGATGGTTTGGGGTGGGGTTAGTTCGTCTACACCTGGGGAAAGCCGGGATGTTGAGAAGGCATAGGGGAAGCGCACCTCTGATGAGCTCCATAGCTCCAGGCCTCTCTGGAGCTCTCCTCTCACTGAAGACAGAGACTGACCGGTTTAGCTTCTTTAACACTCATTTGCATGCTTTTCCGAATGGCCACTTTTCTATTAATCCAGTCTTTTCCTTCTGTTTTACATAGATTAACATCACTTATTAGGCTGCAATTAATTCACACTAGGGATCTGGGCCTATAATACATCTGTCTCTTACAAGGGGAATAATCAAATTCTTAGACCTTAGGGGCATTTTAATTTCATACTCTATAACAGGAAATTATAAGGATTGTACAAAGTCCAGTGTTTAGTTAACCTGTAGCACATACTCCTCATGACCTTCTGGAATTTATAAGCAAATGTCCCTAAGATCCATTGTATTTCAAATGTGGAGATAAACCAGGGACCAAGGCCAGTGTTACACTGCTACTGGCCTTGCATGCTGCCAGGCCTCCATCAGCACACTCCATCATTCCTCAGATGATGGGAGCCACGTCAGACGAGAAAAGGCTGGAACCCTTTCCTTCCTACTTTTCCTCGCTCTCAAACTGACCATGCATGACAACCGTGCTTTAGAAGGGTTTTGGGGGGAAGAAAACAAAAACAAATAAACCTTTGTTTATATGTACATTTTCCTTCCCTGCGTTCACAGTTTTATGATATTTCTCTACTTCAATTTTCCTTTTTTTTTTTAAAGAATCTTTAACTTCCCTTCCTTTTTCCTAGGATACCCCTTTCAAGATCTTCTATTTGTCTTTCCAGTGATAGCCCAAAGGGACGCCTTTCCTCACTCCAGGTAGCGGCTGATCGCTTACTTGGCAATCCCTTCATGAACTTTGGTGAATTGAAAAAAATATGGCTTCTGGAATATTCTTCATTTTGAAATAGTGGATATATTATAGATTTATTCTATTTTTAGAATTAGAAAAATCATAGAAAAATCATAAAAGTTAAATAACATATTTAATCCCAGGGCCAGAGCCTAATTTGAGATTAGCCAAATCTAGTTCCAAATTCTATGTGTTTCTTTACAATTAAGGTACCACAGACTTTTCCCATTGCTTAACCAAAATTTGTGGATCAAAGTGTTCCAGAATCAGAACGTCCCTTAAAAATTCTTTATCTTAATTCCACAATTGAAACCCAGAGAGGATGAATAACTTGCTTACGTCGTACGAGTAGTTAGTGGTAAAGTTGGGACAAAAACATGGGCCTTCTGACTGCCAGTTTCTTTGTCCTTTCTATTATTACTGAATTTACTGATTTTTTTCTTTCAAGGCACAAAATTACAATCCCCAAACTTAAAAGAGTTCATGTAACCCTCAAAGCTACTAACCTCTGAATGGGAGAGTTTGGGTTTCTTGTTGTTAGGGTTAGCTGCCCATGACTCATAGGTTAGATGCAATATAAAATGGGTCCAGTTTATCGAATATACCTAGAATTAATTTTATTAAAATTTAGAAAATAAGGTGAAAATAAATAATAATGCTCAAAAGAGTTTGGTAGGGAGGATACTGTACTGAGATTCAGAGTACCTGAAATGCAGTCCTGGCTTCACCAAAGCCTTTTAACCTTGAGAAACTCACTTAACATCTCAAGCTTGTCCCCTAGAGAAAAAAGTATGTTTACTGGTAAATGCAGAAAAAAGTAAGTTTGCTAGATCTCATTTCAAAAGAGAGCCTTTTCTTTTCTTCTGTTACTCCTTTAATATAACCACGTGACCGTGCTTCACTCTGGACACCCAGGGTCACGGTTGTTCCCAAAGGCAGGTTTAGCTAAGGCAGGGTGGGACTCACCTTCAGTGGACACCTGCTATCTGCTGCCCATCATTCATTCTGCCTTCTAGTAACAGTGCTCAGAGAACCAGCCCTGCCATGTTCAGCCAAGTGACTCAGGACAGCCTTGATGGGCTTAAACCAATTGTATATCATAATATTCTGTCATAGGAAATGGCTCAGAACTGGAAACATAACTCCATCAGAATCGATAGCACGCATGGAGCCTTTAGTAAACTTCCTGGGAAGAGAAGCCTTACTCTTCCTGAAAGCCTCTGGAGTAGACTAGCTCTCTTCCTCTGAATGGTTTGTATGAGGACTTCAGGTCTGTAACAGGATATTGTGAGGGAAAAGGTTGGCGCTTCAAGGGGACCAGAGATGCTGTGGATGCCGAATCTGACTTGGAAACAGGCAGGACAGAAGGAGAGAAAGAAAACATACGTTCTACATGATGGCAGTTGAGCCATGGGGTCAATTCTTGCTAGAAACCAAACCTTGTTCAAAACCAAACAAAATGATTCAATATATGTTCTTTATTGTTTAAGCCATTTTCTTGTTTGGATGTTAAGTCACTTACAACATGACAGGGTCCTAAATGATTCTTTGCCAAAGTGTAGCAGCCGACCTCTGAGGTTGGAGAGAGCCGGGTTCCAGGTAAAGCCATCACAAACATTAATTTATGAATAACCTGTGCACATTTACCCAGAATGCTCTGTATTATCCAAGTGAAATGCACTTTGAGCAGGAATGAGCCTGACGCTACAGGGAGAATGCCAGGGGGTAGAAAGGCTAATTCACTTTTCATTTTTCCAAAAGTACACTTTCCAAGGACTCTCCTGAGTCTGAATTGTGTACTAGAGTCCCATGTGCTTAGCGTGACCTCCACTGAGCATGCTAATAGCATTGAAAGACTTTTCTATGATGAAAACCAGGAAATTTCCATATTATTATTTGCTTTCAGAAACGAAATTAGCATAATTCACATTAATTTTTCTTGTTTAAAACAGATGTTGTGGATAATTGCATTAATCAGTAAGACTGATTAACACATTTTATTGACTATTAAATGAAAAAAGTAATTGCCGACACACCCTGGTCAGTAGTTTTTAAATTGTGGGCTCAGTTAGGCAGGTGGATTGTTAAAACTCCTCGGGTGCGGATTTTGGAAATTATTATGAATTTATGGCTGATTTAATGAGACTCAGTGTGATCACTGTGTTTGAAAGATTGTAGAACAAAATTCTTGATGCGGAAGTGTCTAGGATCATGGGAGGAGCAGGTGTAGCTACCCATGTTTTATTAATCAGGATGTTTAGAACTTGCTGATTACCCAACATTTAACTCGATTCTTTGCAGCACAAAGGGAGCACTGAGGATGCCAAGATGGATTTAGAATCTCTAGGTTTGAGGTACCGCTGAAGGGGGAGGATGGCGGTGTGAGCATTGCTTTCCCCCGGCTCATTCCTACAAAATCACCTCGAGCCACTTGCAGCCGCCTTCATAACCTCCAGGTGGGGATGAGAAATGACATCTATTCAATACTAATTCTCTCCCCTGTCTCTGCAACCCTGTTAAATAATTGAAATAGGCATGACACGAGGGTGGAACTGGTGATGAGACTTGGCTCTTAAAAGAGAACAAAAGGCGAAAGGCAGAAGCAGCCAGAGTGTTTCTGGGTGTGGGGTTCCTGACGTGATGGCTCCATTCATCATCTGGTGCAAATCTGGATGCGGCAGGCAAAGAAGACGATTGCAGAGGGCTCTCTTCCCCCGGCCGCTGCCAGAGAATACACAGTCTCTGATGCACAGGGGCGCTTGGGATTCTTTAGGATTTGTGCTTTTGATGTCAACATCAAAAAGAAAGCTTCTTAGGAAAGAATTCTGGCTCCAGGAAACCGCTGGACACGCAGTGCTGCAGGGCACTGGAAAGCTCAGGCGTGAGATACAGAGTGAACAAACATTTGTTAAGTGAGGCACCGGCTGTGTTTTCACAAATGGTCACATTTTTTAACAGAGAGTAATTAATCCTACCTGTAAACCTAAACACTTAATGCTAAACAAGTTCCACACAGTGGTGTAGGGCTGTGAATGCTTCGTGGTGGCTGAAAGTTGTGTTCCAGTTGTGCAGACTTAGATCCATAGCAGTTTTACTTTCCAATTTTATTCAAAATTAATTTTCATAAAGTTACAAAATATGAAAGAGATTTGTTATTGTAAATTTTACAAAGCTTTAAAAATTCAAATTCCGGCAAGATGGTTTTGTTTTCATCTAAAACTGCTTTCTCTATGACCATTTAGTATGAAACGACTACTGTAGTACATTCAAGTTTTGGAAGAAGTGATATCTGCTCATCATTAGCCAATAACACAGTAAAGGATTTGCCTGTGACTGGCAATGTTACCTTCTTACTCAGGCATTCTGTTTGGTGTCCAGAGAGCGCATAATAGAAATGTCATGGTTTAGAATTAGAAGAAATCTCTTGCACGTTACATGTGGAGAGGCAACAGAGCAAGGTAGTTAAAAACGTGTCTGGAAGAAAACTAATTAGGTTCAAATGTGAGCTTTGCCACTTTTCGTGGTGGGACCTCGGCAATATTACTTGACATCTTTGTGCCACAGTTTCCTCATATGTAAATAGTGACAAATGTGAGACGTTCCTCACAAAGTTATGAGAATTAAAATGAGTTAATATTTCTAAAATGCTAGGAAGATTCATTGAGACAAAATAAATACCATTAAGTGTTTGATAAATAAAAGTGGGAAAAGGAATCAAATCCCTATTTTTCATCAACATAGTTTATTATTTGCAGTGAATAAGACCCATTAGTTAGTATCTTCCCTTAGTGATGAAGTGATGAAGACCCAGATCGAGCCTTTCATAATAATGATGATGTTAAAAAAATAATGAAAATAAAAAGCTAGCTCATTGCTATTCAAAGTTTGCCCACACTCTGACCTTTCTGTGTTTAAACCCTCTGTTTGCCTTAGATAAGTGAAACCTAACTTATGGCTTTTTTTTTACTGTCTGAATGTCAATCTCACAGCTGCTAAAAATGCATGCTATCTTTCACTTCTGTTCCATGTACATATTGCCAAGTGTTCTTTACTTATGCTGCTATTTCTCAACATTTCATGGGCCTTTAAATTTAAGTACCGTAAATATCTCTTTGATAATTCTTTTTACTTTTCTTCATCTTTATGGGAGTGATGCTCTCAATTTCCTTTTGTTTTAACAACTCTTTAGTTATTATGTAGAATAGCCCATGCTATGAAAAACTAAAATAACCAATGATACTGAAAGGGAAAGTTTGTTGAAAGTTTACATGCATAGGATTGTCTTGTGAATATCTGAGCACTTAGGGAAATGGTCATTTTTTTTTTTCATTTTTCTAAATCAAAATAACACTCTTCTTAACAAAGTAACATTGTTCTGAAGATCTTTTAAATTGTTCTGAAGATCTTTTAAATGGTCTTCAACTGAAGGATGAAGACTTTATTACAACTGTTGAACCTACAGCATTTACCTGAGGTACTGGCCTGGTTTAATTCTAAGTGTATTGCTCTATGAAAAGTTTTATTTTTTTTTTCTTCTGATATTCTTTAGGGATATTAGTGCTTTCAACTTCAGTGAAATAACTTGGAGAGTAGAAATGCCTAAGAAAAAGCCACTACGCTGAATTTGACTTGGGAGAACAGAATATGAGATCCTTGGGAGTTGATTTACAGGGACTGGCTAACACTACAGGTGATATTTAATAGGTGTCAGTTACTCTGCCTTTGTATGATGTCACCAAAGGAGGTGACCATGTTCTCCCAGGTGCCTCAAGCTGCAGAAATTCTGGGCTTAGTATGTAACTTCTGGTAATCAGCCTTAACGGATAATATCTCTTCCCAGCCTGCTAAATGAATGAGCTATAAGGGTAAAGGCAGTTTTCTCTAATCTCGACGTTAATATAATATATATAATGTATTTATAACAATCATCGTTATTATATCTAATATTGTTAAATACTACATGTCCAATAGGAATAGTTTTATGTGCTTTCTATGGTAACTCACAACTTCTCTATGAGATCCTACTCTGGATGCTATTTCTGTGTAATGAATTGCCCCAAAATTTAATGGGTTAAAGCAACCATCTTATAATGTCCATGAATTCTGTGGGTTAGGTGTTTGACAGCACACAGTGAGATGCTTTGCTGTGCGTGGCTCTGACTTCCAGTCTGTGACTCCCAGTCTATGACACTGAGGTGACTCAAATGCTAGGGACTGGGATTATCTGAGAGGTCATTCACTCCGATGTTGGGCACCTGACCTGGGATTATTAGATGACTAGGACCACCCACTGAATAACCTACACATGACCTCTTCATGTCTCTGCATCTTCACGGCAGGCATGGTACTTCAGGGTAGCCAGACTTCTTGCATGGAGATACAAAGTTCTAAGTGTGAATTTTCCAACAAACAAATCAGAAGCTGCATTGATTTTCATTTTACAGTCTCAGAAGTCACCCAGCATCTCTTAGGCAGTAACCTATTTGTCAAAGCAGTTGCTCACATTCCTACCTAGATGCAAGGACAGTGGATATAGAGCCCACCTTTTTTTTTTTTTTTTTTTTTTTTTTTTTTGCGGTACGCGGGCCTCTCACTGCTGTGGCCTCTCCCGCTGCGGAGCACAGGCTCCGGACGCGCAGGCTCAGCGGCCATGGCTCACAGGCCCAGCCGCTCCGCGGCATGTGGGATCTTCCCGGATTGGGGCCCGAACCCGTGTCCCCTGCTGCATCGGCAGGTGGACTCTCAACCACTGCGCCACCAGGGAAGCCCCCGGAGCTCATGTTTTAAAGCCACCACAGCTCACCTGTGGTCACAGTTACTTACACACCTTCCTTTGCATTCAGGTCTCAATCCATTTTTTCATCAACTAACAAGTCCAGGGTCTTGTCATCTAAGCTATCTAGGTGCAAGTGAGGCTTCTTGGGTGCAGTTCTTCTAGGATGGTTGTTTTCAATATGATGAATTCTAAAATAAGGAAACACACTGTCTCTCTGCTACATACTCAACACTTAAAGGTTGAATCACCTCTGTAGACACTCCTATTCACGAAGAAAGAAATAAGAGACTCACAGCAGACCCTGGTCCATAATAGTTCTGAAATCTGGGTACTTGTTGCACATTCTTTGACTAGGCTTGTTCCTGCCTTCCAGACGCAGTTTCCTGAGGCTCTTGGTTCTGCTCTCTAGCGCTTGGTTATTCCCTTTTCCTTATTCTTTCTTTTCTATAGGATACCGTCTGTCCCTCAGATGAGAAGCCCTCTCAAGCTTGCTTCCTGCTCACAAAAAGTGGCCAAGGCCTCTTTTCACTTTGCACTGTCTCTGTCCTTTTCAGTCAAAGCTGACCAATTTCCTTAAACATTTTGTAGGTCTCCTGTGTTTTGATTTATAATCCATTTAATTAGACAAAAGTCATACGCAAAATTTTCTTCAAGATCAACTCAACTATGTTGGCTTCCTGTGAGACAGCTGGAGACAAGGATCTTAACCTTCTCAGAATCCCCGTGTTTAACAGGGGGAACTTTGCAGGGATGCTCTTAAGATCCTTAGAGGGCTTTTCTCTCTTGGAACGGGTTTACAAGGCACTACTTCTAATCCTTCTGAGCTCTTAGAGTTTTTTTTTTTAATTTCTTCTTATTTATTTATATATTTGGCTGTGTTGCATCTTAGTTGTGGCATGCAGGATCTTCTTCGCAGGCTCCTCTCAAGTTGTGGTGCGTGGGCTCAGTAGTTGTGGCACGTGGTCTCTCTAGTTGTGGTGTGCGGGCTTAGTTGCCCTGTGGCATGTGGGATCTCCATTCCCCAGCCAGGGATTGAACCCATGTCCCTGGCATTGGAAGGATGATTCTTAACTACTGGACCACCAGGGAAGTCCCCCTGAAGAATTTTTATAATCATTCCCTTGAATTCGTTTTAACTCAGAGATGCTTACCTGAGAGGAACCAGGATTTGAGATTTGCACTGAGGCATTTTCTTAATTTGAAACTCTTCTGCTGGGAGAGACTAAGGATAGAAAAATAAGTTTATTTCTAAGCAAAAGGAGCATGGCCTGGTTCCCTTATATTTCCTCTAAATTTTGCTTCAAAACTGCAGTTCTCTTTCCATTTGTCTCTACATTGGTATCTTATCATATGCAGCCTGTAAATCTCTTCAGCTACTTTCTCATCATAAGTGAGAGTGTTGCCAAACTTCCTGCCGCTAACAATGTTCGCCCTTTGTTTCGACCTCCAATACCAATTCCTAAATTTCCCGTCCTTGATCAACTCTCCTTGAGATCTTTCCACCTGTCACTAACAGTCTCTTAAAGGTTGGTATTACGGTTCTTCAAAATACCAATATATGGTCAAGCTTTATGTTCTAAAGCCTGCCTTTACACGTGATACATTTGTACAGCTTGTTCTAAGAGTCCCTGAAGAGGTTAAATACAGATTTTGTGCTTGCCACACTGTTTTTGTAAAGGATATGGCAACCTATTTTAATACCACATTTATATATAAAAATCATCTCTGCCATTGCTGGATTGGTTAATCTCAGCTGGTAAATTAACTTTACAACTGTTAACAGTTACTCTGATAGTGACTAATTCTGATTCTTCTAAATCGAGCCCTTTAGATTTCCATACCTAGCTGAGCTCTTAATATTTAAGACTTTTTTTAGTACAACTATCCCTTGCAATATGAATAAATCTAATACTTAAAAGTAGAGTGTATTTTAATTTTTTAAAAAATTGAACAATATCAAATGCAAACTGCAGAATCCTTTTGACACGGCTCTTTCCCTTGGCTAATGCATATTTCACTCTTTTTATGATATTCTGAATGACAATATAAAAAGCATACATACTTCTTAAATATGTAATATCGTATTTGGAAGACTCAGTGTTAGACAGTACCTGAAGACATCAAATCTTCTCACCTCGCCCCTAGGCCTTTAAATATAGTTGCTCTCCAGCACACCTTTTTCATGGAAAGTGCATTTTTTCAGACGTACATGGATGAAGGCTCTGATTTAAGTCTTTCTTTGCCCCATGCTCTCCGCCAAATTTGGTTCTGTGGGATTTTCACTAACAGGACCAACCTGTCTGGCAAGTCTACTGTGATAAACTGGAACTAGCCTAACTGTCAATCACTGCAATTACGTTACATGTAATAAAACTGTCCCCTGGGTTTTCTTTGGCCAGTACCCGCGAGCTTTTCTTCAGTTTTGGGTACATGAAGCTCAGTTCTGCCTCAGGGATAGGATTTACCGTTTCCATTTACCTGTGGTGCTTTCCCCCTACTTCTTTATACGTCTGGCTCTACCCACCTGTCTGAGTTTGTCTTAGTACTGCAGCCCCCTACCCCACTTTCTGTCCCACTCCTTGGTATTACTCACTTGGTTAATATAGATCCCAATCCAAAATTACCTAACCTGTCTACTCCTTGAAAATAAGATACAGAAGGGAGAAGTGCTTTGCCTCTGTCCTTGTTTATAACCACAGTGCCCAGAGCTGCGCTGGTGCATTGCAGCCCTACAGTAAATATTTGTGGGAAGAAGAAACTGTGTGTAGCACTCGTGACGTGATGGTCTTCCTCCAGTCTGTACTGTTCAGAACTTGCAACTTGCTGGCAGTGTTGGGTTTAATTCCAACTGTTGCATTATAAAAGCACTGTTGACAAACTGAAGCATTCCAAGAAATGGACAACCCAGGGAGGTGAAGAGGCTCAAAACGATTTTTCTATTAAAATTTAGCAACATATGTGGAGTATGTATGTCTTAGAGAATAAATATTATGCATAAACTCACATTTTTTTTCCCGAGTATTTGGAGAGTTGAGCTAGGGGAGGGATTAAATATGTTCTATCTAGTACTAGAATGCATAACCTAGAATTAAGAGGACACAATGTCAGAGTCTGATGATAATTTAGATTAAAAGTAACCAAACTCCTCTTTTCAGATTAAAAAGAGAAAGAGAGTGTTCATATCAAAATATGCCTTAAGATGTTACAAGTTTTGAGATGCATGTAAAACTAGAATCCAGGTTTGCTGGCTCTCACTCATTGTTCTCTACATTCTAACATTCTTTCTATGAAACAGCACTTTCAAGCCTCTGAGACTCCATTCATTTGTCATTCGTTCACTCACTCAGCTAACAAAGACGTACCGAGTTCTAACCACCTGCTAGCACGTAGCACCTGGTGATAGGGTTGTTCTGCACGCAGACGAGTTCCTGGTGCTCATAGAGTTCACATCCAGCACGTGGGAGAAGTATGATTACGGAGGTCAGAAGTAGTCCTGTAAGGAGGTGGAATCTTTTTTCACTATACATAAGGACTTATAAATCTTGAGAACTGGCTGTTTCATTCTGACAAGAGAAGTCCTGATTCATGAAGCAGAAGGGCCCCTGAGCCACTGAGGGGTTCAATCAATCAGGAAAAGGATTTGGAGGGAATATTCTAGAGGGGATTCAACTTCCAAATGGGGAGACAGTCCTGTTCTTTTTCCTCCAGAGTCTGCTTCGCTGTGTTTTGAAGCATGCCCCATGCGTGATTGATCTGTCATGAAGGACTTAGAGGATGAGTCATTGTGGTTCCTGGGTGGTCTCATTGGCCCCAGGATCCTCCAGGACCCAGGGGAGAGCAGAGTAATGAGCGCTTCTCCACTCAGGCAGCTTGATGTGGTCCTGGACCACACTGCATCCCTGTGCTCAGATGATACTCGAGGCAGTAAAAATAGAGCTCCACAGCTTACTGTAACTTTTCAAGCTAGTAGGTTGACCCCAAAGAATTATTTTTATTTTTAACTTTAATTTTTTTTTTAATTTTATATTGGACTATAGTTGATTAACAGTGCTGTGTTAGTTTCAGTTGTACAGCAAAGTGATTCAGTGGTACATATACATGTATCTGTTTTTTTTCAAATTCTTTTCCCACTTAGATTATTACAGAGTATTGGGCAGAGTTCCCCGTGCTATACAGTAGGTCCTTTTCGGTTGTCTATTTTATATATAGTAGTATGTATATGTCAATCCCAGTCTCCCAATTTATCCTTCCCCACCCTCTACTTTCCCCCTTGGTAACCATAAGTTTGTTTTCTACATCTATGACTGTATTTCTGTTTTGTAAATAAGTTCATTTGTTTCATTTCTTTTAGATTCCACATATAAGCGATATCATATGATATTTGTCTTTCTCTGTCTGACTTACTTCACTTAGTATGACAATTTCTAGGTCCATCCATATTGCTGCAAATGACATTATTTCATTCTTTTTTATGGCTGAGTAGTATTCCATTGTATATATGTACCACATCTTCTTTATCCATTCCCCTGTTGAAGGACATTTAGGTTGCTTCCATGTCCTGGCTCTTGTAAATAGTTGTGCAGTGAACATTGGGGTGCAAGTACATTTTCGAATTATGGTTTTCTCTGGGTATGTGCCCAAGAGTGGGATTGCAGAATCATATGGTAGCTCTATTTTTAGTTTTTTAAGGAGCCTCCATACGAGTCTCCATAGTACACCTACTATTCTGCCCAACGCCATGAAGACATGATGTGAACGGAACCTGGAAAGGTGTCACGCCGTCAGAGTGATGATGTCATTGTGTCTTGTGTCCGAGGCTCTGTCTTTCTGGCTCTTGCAATGAGTGAGAACAACTGGGCCCTGCTCTGTCCTGTCACCCTCCTGCCCTTCTCCTTGCCAAGTGTCACTCTGGTGAAGTGATTTAATTACAAATCTGTTTCTTTGACTATAAATCCTGTTTATTTAAATAGTGGTCACACATTTCGGATTATTTTGAGACTGTTTGTTGCTGTTCTCCTTAATTCTTCCCCCAAGCGTGTGTTATGAGCTGAATGATTTCCGTTCATTTCCTCTCCCACTTCATTTTCCACTCGGATCTGCGTCTGTCTGCTGAACGATAAATGCATTGATTAAGAAGCTACATGGCATCAAGTTTAAGAAAAATTGGATCGTAGAAACAAGTTGCATGTAGCATATATTTCTGTTTCACGTCATTTGTTTTGATCTGTTGCCCATCCAGATGGACTTCAATGTATGCCACTTTATCACAAAAGATAAATAATGAAAAGATGAACTTCCAGTCTGAGGAAAACCGTTTTCACTTTTACATTAAATACAATTTAAGTTTCTGTAAAAGGAGACTGTTAAAATACATATTCCTGTTATCCTGTCACATACCAGCTTTATTGTCAAGAATCAATTCCCCAGAAAGCATTATTTCTTCTCTGAAATCTGTCACCCCTCTGACTGAGATCTCTTTGAACAGATTTTAAAGCATTTTTATTCCAGCACAAAATTTGCTTTAACTTGTAGAAAATGCTGCAGGAAACATACTGAATTTCATAGTGCTGCTCTTATATTTTCTTAATTGAAATGGTACTCTTACATATTGAGCCAGCACAGCACACGAACATGCAAACAAACACAGTTCGCCAGCTGTGCGTGTGTGTGTGTGTGTGCGTGCGTGCGTGCGTGCGTGCACGATCCCATTTCTCTGGCAGTGTGCAGGCTCCCACTCTCAGGAACCGCCCCCCACTCCTTCCTTGTCAAAGCTCTTGGAGAAACAGGTGATCGCTCTGGGGAGCACCTGCCCACCCTGCCCCACTGGGTCTCTGCTGAGAATGAATTCCAACCCTGTGCCTATGGCTAGCTGCAGTGCCTAGCTGCTTTTCCCGTGTCAGCTGGGGATCCTGGCTCTTCCCAGGACCTCGCATCCTGCGGACCAAGCTCTGCCACAAAGCCATCTTCCTTCCTGCTTTGCGTGGGCCGGGGGAGTCATTAAGCCTAGCCCTCCTAATTAATGCACTGTGGCTAGAAGTGGTGGATTTGGATAAACAGTTCCCGAGCCAGGAAGTCTACTTTTTATTTTGTTGCATTTTATTTTCCAGGGCTAATTTCACTTCAGAGCTGTTTGTTGGCTGAGGGGCAGATGGACGAGAGTGGTGCTGAATAAGAGAGGAAATGATTGCCAAATATTAGGATTTGGGTGTTTGCATCTACAATCCCAGGCTTCTCTAAGTGCAAATGAAGTAGTGTGTCCAACTGGGAAGGATGCCCCGGAACTGTCGGAAAGCAGAAAGCCTTTATTCAGTGCTGGGCGTAGAGTAAGAGTTCAGCAAATGTCGGTGAGGTGTAATGGTGTTTTTGATTAATGCTCTTTGTATGCTTTAAGTGCTTCAAGTATTATTTAATAATGGTAATACATGGCCAGTGATGGACATTTTTCTGTATTCAGAGAAAAACACATACATGGTGGTAATCATTGTCTTTGAAACAAGTAGTAAAATGTTTCTAAATGCCAAATTTGGAAATACCCAGGTAGAAATTTAAGTCTAACTTTTCCTCTTACTTTATTTATTTTTGCCCAGTTTCCATAATAGGAGTGTCTTTAAGTGAGCGTTAAAATGCCTTTCAAAAACCAAAACAAGACTTGCATTTTTCATGGGTCATAAGGTATAGCGAATAGGGTCCAAGGAGCATTCAAGAAGCTATTTGCAAATAAAGGATTCTCGTGCAGACGGGTACAAGGAGCCTTGAATTTGATGCTCTCACTAGGGGAATACTTGCAGCAAATGAATACCTACAGCAGCAAATACCAGTAGGATGAAAGATATTTCCATCCATGCCAGGGGGACTCTTACGAATGCTTAATGGATAGCATATCAACTAGAAACGTGAATGACCGCTTTGATTGTTAATTCCATGTGTTGAATTGGATGTTTTTCAATGAGATTAATATTTAAATTGGTGAGCAGATTGCTCTTCATAATGTGAGTGGGGCTCATCCAATCAGTCGAAAGCCTGAATAGAATGAAAATACTGGACTCCTCAAGGAAGAGGAGGTTCTCTGGTAGACTGCCGTCAGCCTTATCTGCCATATCTGCTCTCCTGGATCTCTGTCTGCTGGTCCATGCTGCAGCTGTTGGACTTCCCAGCTTCCATAATTGCATGTGCCAAGTCCTTACAAAACAAAATCTCTCTATATTATATAAAGAGATTGATATATATTATATAATACAAAGTGCAGCATGTTAATGCTCTGTATATATATTATTTTCCATTTATATGCATATATACATATATATCTTCTCTTGGTTCTGTTTCTCTGGAGAACACTGACCCACATGACCACCACTAGCTTTTGAACGTCTCTCTCTCTGTTGCACTGGCTGAAGGAAGTAGTGGGGGCCTGGGGAAACTAGCTGGGTGGTAGGGCAGAAAGTGAGAGAGCAGGAAAAACACTGGCAGCTGTGGTTTAAAGCAGGGCTCTGGTACTGTTTTGATTGTGTTAGTTATGCAAATTGCCATAGTGATTTGCATGTCTTCAAAGTGAAAAACAAATGGGCCAGGAGGAGTGCAGTAGCACAGTGAGATCAAGTATGGATCCCCGATCATGGTCGCTTATTTCCTCTTGGTTCCTCTCACCGCTTATTGCTCCTGACTCCTCTCTGTCAAGGACCAGGCTTGACTCTGTCAACGGGTTAACTTCATAGAAGATAATTTGACAATATCACGCCTCTGCTTAAGTGACTCTGATTACTTCCTACTGTCTTCCCAATAAATCTAATTTCCTTGTCATGGTACACAAGGTCCCTTAATGACTGGATGCCAAACACATTTCTCCTTCCAGGTCTCACTAGAGTCATTTCACTCTGATTGCTGTGAACTTATTGATCTACTGATAACTGCCTGAATAGACAGCCATGCTGGCATTTCCCCCTCTACCCTGGCTGTTCTTTTCCTGTTCTTTGGTGGTTGAATTTTTCCCCAGCTAAAAAGGGAAAATATTTTCCCTCAGCTGTAAAATATTTTCCATTCCAGAGAATCAGAAAAAATCACCTCCTTTTTGCTGTCAGAGCATGTTTTTGCATGTCTGTGATAACACCATCACACCAGTTGCTAGCAGACTTCACTGCGTACAAGGCTGATTTTTCTGCTGGAGCAGACAAACCTGGCTTGGAAACTCAGCTGTGCTATGTGATAGCTGGGTGACACGGAGGGTATTTCCTCCTAAGGCCCATTTCCTCATCTGGAAAATTATGAAAATAGTACGATTGTTAGGAAAATTAAATGTTTTAATACATGAAAGTATTTAGAACAGTGCCTGGCATTAAAAAAGAGTTCTAAAATATTAGCTTTAATTCATTTATCTATTGATTCTTCAAGAAATATTTATTGAGTATCTGTTATGTACCAGGCATTATCATGATCACCCTTATAATTGCTGAGTTCACATTCATTTTTAAATGTTGAACACCTAGCCCAGTAAACGTCACATAGATGTTCATTATATGTTTATCAGCATAAAAATTGCTTTAACTACTGGGAAATTGGATACTCAGTTTCCATCCTAATTATTAGGTAAAAAGATACTGCCGGTAGCTATGATAAACGTGCTTTATACCGGAATGCTGTTTTCCTTAATGGTTCAGAATTTAAATAACCTAATTAAGATAAAACAATGCCTTCTTTGTATGCAAAATAACTATACTTATAAAGATAATACCTTATGAAATTATATTGGAAACACCAATTTATAAATGGTATGATTGTATGTTTTCGTCTTAGTGTAGTAAAGTTTAGTATAATTAGATATAAATTGTAGCCTTTGAAATATTAATAATCTCAACTCCTTGAAACTAAATCAGTATAACTTTGCAAGAGCTGCATATATAACATTAGCTGTTAGTAATAACACACGACCTCAAATGCCAAATATACTTACATTTTATAATTTTTACGTTATTGTGTCTAACATCTCAGTCTCTGGTATATTATAAATTACACTGAAAATTGTGAGAAATACAAACGAAAGTATGTCCTTTTCCACATATATGTATCCTTACGTATACATGGAGGTAATGCATACGCTCTTAGGTATCAAATACTGGACCTATGAAGTGAATGGACCACAGTCTGTTACATATGCAACTTTACTATTGCTCATTCAGTTACTCATTTAAAAAACGAGTAACAAAGCAGACTCCTTGTTATGTGCTCTGTGTGGTTTTCCATATGCCTAAACCTGTCCATTTGGGGATAATTGGTGTGGATCAACTTGGTTTAACTATACAGTGTTATAGTCTTTTCAGGCTAATAGTACAGATTTTATAAATTCAGAGCTGTTTTAGAGGTGAACCTGTCAACTATTCTGGTAAAAACGTCATGTACGGTAGGAGTGGAGCCAAGGAAGAGACAGATCTGTGTTCTTAATGCTGCCATTTGGAACTGTTCCAGAATTGTACTGTCTTATTGCCTTAAAAGAGAGCATTGCAGCCTAGTCACAAGAACCCCAGTCTCTAGGACCAGTCTGCCCAAGTTCAATTCTATTAACATGTTCTCTGTGACTCGGTTTCCTGATCTGTGCAATGGGGATGCTGAAAAGAACAGTCTCTACCACACAGGGTTATCATGAGGATTCGGTGGGTCGATATATGTAAAGTATGAATATAAAAACTATGTGAAGTATGAATATATAAAATATATAAAATTCAGGCACATTATGCTGTGGCAGGCATGTGCCTGAATACCTCACTCTAACAAGAGAGATCTTTTCTGTGTTTGAGCAGAGTGCTTAGAGCCTCCATAGCTTAAAGCAGAATCTCATCCATCCCTCTTGTCTTCCCCGAGTCTGTAAGTAGCCGCGATTGTGCCCTATTCATCATTCTCCCTGGTTCTCGTTAACACAGGAACTTAACAAATGTCTGTCGTTGCCTCTGTTTTCTTGGGTTTTTGTTTTTTTGTTTGTTTGTTTTTTGTTTTTTTTTTTAATTAATTAATTTTAACAATTTTTATTGAGTATAGTTGATTTACAATGTTGTGCTAGTTTCAGGTGTACGGCAAAGTGAATCAGTTATACATATACATATATACACCCTTTTTTAAGATTCTTCTCCCATAAAGGTCGTTACAGAGTATTGAGTAGAGTTCCCTGAGCTATACAGTAGGTCCTTATTAGTTATCTCTTTTATATATAGTAGTGTGTATGTGACAATCCCAATCTCCCAATTTATCCCTCCTCCCCATTCCTCCCTGGTAACCATAAGTTTGTTTTCTACATCTGTGACTCTATTTTGTAAATAAGTTCATTTGTACCTTTTCTTTTTTAATTCCACATATGTGATATCATATGATTGATATTTGTCTTCCTCTGTCTGGCTTACTTCACTCAGTATGACAATCTCTAGTTCCATTCATGTTGCTGCAAATGACATTATTTCATTCTTTTTTACTGTTTTTTAAATCACTTGAAAATCAAATATTGGTGTTTTATTCCTTTTCAGTTCACAGACATAATTCTTAAACTTGTATAGAATCCTTGCCATGTAGCACCATGGCAAAATGATCAGTAAGTCACACTGTACATTGAATTTTTATTTAATTTTACCTAAAAACAGTGCCTGATGTATAGAGATAGGTACCAACTCTATACATCAGGCACTGTGTTCTTGGGCACTGCTGGTACAAGAATATACCGGTATAATCTCAACCCAGGATGAGCTCAAACTTGATCATTTAATGCAGTATTTCTGAATCAAAAGTAGAAGGCAGTGGGAATTTTGGCATGTTCTGTATGTTTGGAGGACTTTACATGGAGAGGCAGGGATGACCTAAAGGCACTGCCCATGGAGAGGGTCGTAAAGCAGAGGAATCACAAAGGGGCACAGCCCAGGATGAGGAATGGAGAAGCATAGCAGACAAACTGACTTTTACCTGATTTGTAATTTGGGGGGACTAACAATCCTAGAAAATACTGTCTGGGCATTATCTTAACCCTGAGGTTCTCAAAATGTTGTCTGGGACCTGCAGCGTCAGCGTCACTTGGGAACTTGTTAGAGATGCACATTCTTGGACCACATTTCAGACCTTGTGAATCAGAAACTCTGGGGGATGGAGTCCCCCAATCTGGTTTTCACAAGCCCTCTAGGTGGAACCCCTGTCATAACCTAGCCAGGTGGCACGTAGACAGTCATTGACGTTCAGTGCATATTAAGTAAAGGTAATGGAACAATTTTTAAAATATCATTGTAATCTCTACATAACTGCTGCAGATGGAGGTCATGTGGTTCTGCTGTTTCTCCTCATCCTGAAGATGAAGAAGCAGCTATATTCTACTTTCTTGTTAGAGATAAAGAAGTTATCAATAGACAGCTAACCATACAAAGCAGTATTTGCTTAGTATCAAATGTTGATTTTTTGTAATAAATACTACAGATATTCAGAGGAGGTGGTGATACCCACATGGCAGGTGACTGTAGACAAAGTCAGGACGTAAGAATTTAGTGGAGGTGGGTCGTCATCTTCGTGTTCCAGCTCTGGTTTCTAGGCAAGTCTCCAGATGATTTATTGCTGAGTAAAAAAATTACCCCAAACTTGGTGGCCTGATGCAACAATGTATTATTATCTCTCATAGTTCTGGCTTTGCTGGGCTCAGCTGGGAGGTTGTTGCCTGGGATCTCCTCTGCGTGTGCAGTCTGATAGTGGTCTTACTGGCCAGGGTTCTTGGCCTCCTTAATCAATAAAAATTGACGAGAGGCCAGACAAAATATTCAGGCAAGGCTTTTTTGGAGCCCCTGCTGCAACAGGGGGGAAAGAACAAACAGCAGTTTCCCTTGCTTGTTTGCTTGCCAAGGAGGGAGTGAGCTTGTTCCTCATACGGGGTGAAGGTAGGGGTGTGTCCAGGTATCAGGCCAGAGGGGTGGCTGAGGTCTTTTGACCGCCCCTTTGGTGGTGCTGAATGCAGGGGGCATGTGCTTCTGCTTTTGCTCCAGATACCCTGCTTTTCGGCTCTTCAGAAGTGGCAGTTGAGTTTTTCCGGTCTTTTTGTATCTTATTGTCCGTAATCTTCACCAACTGTGCATGCACACAGTTATTTTTAGTCCCTTATAGTTTCTTTGTATTTTGCTGCTTGAGGAGATATTTGTCCAAGTGCAAGCGCTGCAGCAAAGGGTCCCAGGTCCCAGGTCCCAGCCTGTCTCAGTTGCAGCTAGGCAGAGTTCTCCAAAAGTCTGAGGACGATGGATTCAGTGAGCACTTTTTCACCCTCCCGTCTCCCTCTGCCCTCAGCGTACAGGACATCTCCACGTGACTTGGGCTTCTCCCAGCGTCCTGGTCTCAGAGTCAAAGCAGTCACAGGTCAAGTCCCAGCTTAAGGGGAGGGAGGACACAGGTGTGACTGCTTGGAGGGCCATCTTCTGGAGACTAACCGGTGACACAAGTCGCTGACAAACCCTGGAAAATGGTGGCTATGGCCTGGATGACCTCTGCAGTGTTCTTTCTTGCAGCTTCACCTCTTATGACCTTCCAACCTGGCCTCCATAAATGGTAATTCACCAAGGAGAACAGTAAGATATATCTAAAGTGGATATCGTCAATTTTCTCTCCCACGGCGTTTGGTTTTCAATTGGTTACCAGTATGGACCGTTGAAATACACAAAGAAATTTCTCTTCAGGTTATAAAACTACCAGCAACCTCCCAGAAAAAAAATACATCCTTATGTTGGTGAAGCATCTTGGCTTTAATTTCATGTCTATAATCAGACCACACTAATCATAATCTCAAAGTGGTGATACATAACCAACGCATGTGTGTATCTAAGTTTCTTCAAGTCAATAATGTCCTATAAATTCATTTTAGTGTACTTAGGGGAACTTTTAGCCCATTACAATCATTATTCCTCAAAGAATAATGGTTCTATTCTGACCCAGATGTTTTGAAATATAAGGTTCTGTAGAGAAATGCAGTGCCCTCTAGGAAGTCCTGATGAGTGAAAATAAATGTGGATTTTCTCATAATTTTATGAATGTACAGACTCTCTTGCTCAGAGTATCTCATGAGATCAAGCCAGATGCTGTTCCTTGTATGAAAGTCATTAAAATTTTACCAAAGAAGCAAAATAAAAATTTAAGCTCTAAATAATTAAAAATTGCTTATTCTCTAAAAAAGTAGTAAAGGATATTTATGTTTAAATTTATACTAAAATGTTTATAAAACGATTCTTCATCAGAATGCCAAAAACATCTCTTCTTTAATCTATTACTATAGCATCTAAGGTTTTAAAATGAAAGAGAATGGGAATGTTTATATTTTATTTCTTAGACAGTTTCTTTCTTTTAAACACTCTTCAGATTTGAATACCTAAACAGAACATTTTTCGCTATGGTTATAGTACACTATAGTATAGTATACTATACTACCTGCTCTTCAAATTTAGGCCACGGTCATAGTATATTTTTTAATCATTCTCTATATCAGTTAATTAGGGGCTGTGGACTTGTGAATTCCCACAGATGGCATTTTGCTTTATCTTTCTCACCCAGCCACCTCCACCTTGAAGCCTTCCCGGAGCACTCCCTATAAGTTGCCCCCACCCCTCTCCTCATCTTACTGCTTCCAGCATCTAGCACGGGCCTGCCATAATGAATGTGCACGATAAGTATTTGGTGAATGAATGAAAACCTTTGCCTCCTTAATTGGATGGAAAGCACTCCTTGTCCCAGGTGACTTCAACTTGTACCTGAGTTTCTGAGATCACCTGGATTAGGGACGACTCTGTCAGTTTTTTAATTGCAGCTTACCCTAATTGAAAGCTTTGCAAAGTCTAGGTGATTGGCTTTTTGGGTAAAAACATTTTAGAAATGAAATTTAACATAGATACCAACAAGTTATATTTAGTATTAACTTTTAAAACACTCTATTTTTACAGGTTAATTCAAACGACAGTTTAAACATTTTAACAATGTTTCCTAATTTCAAAGTAAAAAAGGAATGTTAAAATTTTCCCCTTTGTCCCCAGAAATCTGGGCCATATTAGTAAAATGAATAGAAAAAATGAGAATCGCTAGAGCATCGAGAAACGATGAGTATTCTCTTCTAAAAAATGGTAATATGTTCTGCTAGTTACAGCCTTTCATCAAGGAGTTCCAAGTATGCTGATGAAAATTAGCACAGTTATCCTCAGTGCATCAGTACCGTTAGCCTCAGGAGGTATTTTTAAGTACAGTATTTAAGAGAAAGTATTTTTAATCTTATTTTTTAACCTTGGTGAAATGGAGTCAAAAAGAAGTTACATAAAATATTAGATCAAAGAACAGCAAAGTCATTTGCTGAGAAAGAGATGAATAAGCAAGTCTCTGGCTCTGGACCAGGCTGGCTGAGTGTCACTTTGATCATTAATGCTGCTTCAGCTGATGGCAAACTGTGATAGGATAAGAGTTTGTCCCGGTTATGGGCAAGGGTAGCACATCACAAGTTTTAAGGGAATGGTACCATGTAACTTTCTTTTATTATTATTTTTTGCTTCCGTTTAAGGGAACTAGTGGTTAAAAAAATCAATGATACTCAGCTAGCCCCACACAATAGCAATGGCAGAAACATTTGACTTTTATCATTTTAAATGAAAGCATTAGTTTATTAGCTTATTTTAAATATAAGAAGTAGCAATGTCACATATGTTAGTCCTCTCTAGGACTATTCATGCTTGGCATTTATCATGTGGAAGGTCATTATGGGATTAATTGCTACTTAAGAACTATTCTGTAGCCGTAAGTTCTCTATTGCTGCTGTTACGGATTGAATTGTGTCCCCCCAGAATTCATAAGTTGTATTCCTGCCCCGCAACGTGACTGTATTTGCAGATAGGGCCTGTAGGGAGATAATTAGGGTGAAATGAGGTGATAAGGGTGGTGCCAAATCCAATAGGATTGACGTCTTTGTCAAAAGAGGAAGAGACCGAGAGTGTTCTTTCCACACACATGGGGAAAGTCAGGTGAGGACACAGTGAGAAGGTAGCCGTCTGCAAGCTAGGAAGAGAGCTCCCACCAGAAACCAGCCCTGACAGCACCTTGATCGTGGTCTTCCAGCCCCCAGAACTGTGAGGAAGTAAATTTCCATTGTTTAAACCCCCAGGCTGTGGTATTTGGCAGCCCGAGGAGACTGATATGGCTTCTGGATGAACCTCTCCGAGTTTTACTGGCTCAAAACAACCATGATGCTCATTGCTCACCGATTCCAAGGATCAGGAATTTGTGTCCAGTTTGGCAAGGACAGCTCTTCTCTGCCCTCTCTGGTGTTGTGCAGGGCAGAGCAGCTGGGCAAGGAGACTCCCAGGTGACCCCACGCTCATGCTGGGGCCCAGGTGCTGGCTGTTGGTGGGAGGGCCACACTTTTCTCCACGTGACTTTCTCTTCCCACGTGTTTCTAATTCTCAAGGGATGGGCTGGCCTAGACTTTGTTACGTGGCAGAGGGGTTCCCTCTTTGTGAAAGTAGGATCTGTGAATCCTTTTGAAAGCTCAGAATCAGAACTCCTAGAATGTCACTTTCACTATTTTCTTGGTCAAAACAGGTCATTCAAAATAGTCTGAAACTACTGGGAGATTGTGTGGTAAAATGAAACAACATTTTCAGGAATAAACTCTCTTTTTTTTTCAATAGTTTCAGCTGATTGTAGACTGTAGTACACTTTAAAAGACCAGCCTAGGTCACTAAGCAATAAAAAATAACATAAAATAAAAAAAAAATCAGAGTGAAGAATATGGTTTTAGAATTGATTATTACTCTTTTCCTGAGAAAGGCTGAATTTTATCTGTTTTATGTTGTATGATCCCAGGTTTTTCTCAATATGTAGGATAGTCAGTATCTTATATGAATAAGAAAACAACTTACAGGAATGTATAAGAATCAAAGGAGAATATATTAATTCATTGGTTTACAATATTAATAATTATCTGTTACATGCTTACTATCTGTTATGTTACAAGCGTCCGGACAGTAGATATACTGGAGTAAACAAAGTCGCCAACTTTGTTATCCCTAAGAATGTTCCTAACACAGTCCTCAGAGCTATAACTTCCTAGTGATTAGATAACTAACAAACACTTAGTATTAAGTCACATTGTAAGGGCTATTATTAAAAACAGAAAAAAAGATAAAGTGATTGAGAGGCAATTGGGGAAGGGAAAGTTTGATATTTTAAATGAAGTAGGTTAAAGCTGTCAGAAAAAGGTAAAATTTGAACATCTGAAGGTAATTAGGGAGTTAGCTCTGCAGTGCCTGGAGGAAGCTCCTTCTGTGCAAAGGTTCTATGGCAGGAATGCTCTGGAATGTTCTACCAAGAATGGCTGAAGCACCATGAAGGAAAATGGAGTTGAGAAGTATCCAGGGGCCAGACGTGCAGAATATTTCAAGCTATTGTAAGGCTCTGATTTTTATTTAAGTTTTTAAAAGGCTCTCTGAAGGCAGTATGGAAAATAAACTGGAGAAACGTGAATTGAACAGAGAACCCATTAGAAAGCTTTTACAGGAGTCTGGGAAAAGTGATGATCCAAATCAGACCATGGATGATGCTTTTGGATGTACAACAAGCTGTCAGATCCACGACATACAGTGAAAGTAGAGTAGATCTACTTCCAAGAAGGAGGTTGGGTGTAAGGATATAAATAGTCCAAAATAACTTAAAACTTTTTGGCCTGGGCAACTCAGTGAAAAGTAAGAGCTATTTCCTTAATTGGAATAATGGGAAAAGAGCAAGTTTCAGTATAAAGGAAAGCATGAGTTTAGCTTATGTGTGGGAGGAACTAACACTGTATCTGGCACACATTTCAATAAATGCTCAGGCAATTTGATATCATCTTTCCCTCTTTCATAACTTTTTTTTTCCCTACAACATAATAAAGTGTATCCTTAAAAAAGAAAAGAAAAAAGAAAGGGCAGAAAAGAGCCAAGCTGTTGACTTACCAGCAAAACAGAGCATTCTGGGTAGGAGTGTTCATATATTCAAAGAAAATTTGAAATCAGTGGATGGTATGGTTTCCTGCCATCCACTGGGTTTGATACCAATTTGGTTTTGGTTTCATGAACTGAAATAAAAGAAATCCTAAAACCACTGCTAAGATTAACTTCTCATTATAGTCACTAAACATCTACACAGAATTTCAGAAAATAATTTGTCACATTACATTAACGATTATACAATTTAATAAAATATTTAGAATTTAGTATCACAGTCTAATTACACAGCTATATTTTTTTCCAGAGAAAAACTATTCTCAGCTGTAACTATGAAGTTTCTGTTAGTAAATTCAAATTTGTCTGTTAAAACATGCAGAAATTCTATCATATACTTTAATACAATTCTTAAACAGTTGAAAATAGTTATTTAAGTAATAAAAGCTACATAAAATTTCTGTATTTGGAGAAAAATAATAATTATTTTCTGAGTTTCTAATGATATAGATGTAATGTAGACAGACATTCTGGGATAAGTGGAATGAGTAAGCAGGAGAGATTCTTATTGACTGAACACTTATATACTTATTGGCTAAATAAAAAACCATCACAGTATATGCAGTTTTGAAGTCTTCTGATGAAGAAACAACCTTACAGGGATTATTTCAAATTGAATGATAAACATACTATTTAAATGCTTGTATAGATCTTTACTATAGAAAGTCACTTTGCCATTCCATAATCTACTTGTTCATTTTGCCCCAAATCATTTGTCAGTTATTTCAGCACAGGACTTATACTATCTAAAATAATTTGTTTAATTTTACTATTAAAATAATATGGTATATTTTACTGACATCTTTCTTATTTTGTTGCCTTTATAGAAAATGTTCTCCTTGGTATTATCTTTACTTGTTGCTTAAAGAAGCAATTAAGTAAGATAAAAATCTTCTTACAAATTAGTACTGGGCTGAAGGTCTTATTGTCTGGTGTGTCCACTCGAACAGGGGCATTCTGGCAATGGTACTGACTTCCTTCGCTGGCCACCTCCACAGTGACTTTAATGGTAGGATTTCCAATTCCAGAGTGATCACGTGCTGTGTTATTCCTCTAGCAGTGGTCCACTCAACAAATACCTTTGAGCCCCTACTATATGGTAGGCATTTCAATAAATATTGAATGACTGAATGAGTTGAGGATTTCTGGCTTGTCACTATGACTTGAGCAGAATTTTTCTTTGACTTTTTACTTTGGAATAATTTTAGATTTACAGAAAAATTATGAAGATGCTAGAGAATGTTCACATATACCCATCATTCAGGCTCCCCTAATTTAATATCTTACATAATTGTAATTTTTATATATTGTTTTTGTCAAAATTAAGAAAATTAGCATTGATACTATTCTATTCACTACAGACTTTTTTGGGTTTCATCATTTTTTCCATTCATGTCTATTTTCATGCCCCAGGATCAAATCTTGGATTTAGTCATCATGTACCCTTATCTGTTTCTACCTGAGACAATTTTTTTTTTTTTTTTTTGCGGTATGCGGGCCTCTCACCGTTGTGGCCTCTCCCGTTGCGGAGCACAGGCTCCGGACGCACAGGCTCAGCGGCCACGGCTCACGGGCCCAGCCGCTCCACGGCATGTGGGATCTTCCCAGACCGGGGCACGAACCCGTGTCTCCTGCATCGGCCACCAGGGAAGCCCCCTGAGACAGTTTTTGAGCAAACTTTTACATCTATGTCCAAGTAGTTGAATGGTTGGCATTTCTAATATATTTTATACAGAAATGAAATCTGTCTCATTTACTTATCAACTCATTGAGCACTTATTAAATGTCTATTATAATACACTGTTCTCAGGACTGGAATATAAACATGATGAGATTATTCTTATCCTAGAGGGGCTCATAATCTACTGTGAGCAAGTAATTCCAGCAATGACGTTTAGTGCTTTAGAGAGGAATTGGGAGGATGTTAGGGGAAGGATCTGACGCTGACTGGAAACAGATCAGGTCTTCAAGGAGCATAAGGGAGACTTCTGCGGGTAAATAGGGTTGTTCAGACAGGGAACAGCATGTGCAAAGGCACAGAGGTGAGGAACACGGCACAGTTACTGATAAGACTGGCACATGGAGTGAGAGGATGAGTGCTAAGAGAGTAGGACGGTCGGTGGGGCAGTGGGAACTCAGATCCCGAAGGACTTGTCTGTTCTGCTAAAAAGTGTAGGCTTCATCTCATAGGCAATGAGAACCACTGAATTTTTTTTTTAATGGAGCCTATAAAAATGTTTCTCTATATTAGGTGACAGTGATTGTTATAAGATCATTGGATCACTCTGGGGAGTTATTCTTGTCTATTAGATTTTTATTCAAAACACTGTGTCTTTCTCAAAGTTTCATTTTCCCTTAATGTTTAACTAGGATTAGGAAAGACTTTAAGACTAAGGCTATCATTCATAAACATTTTTAGAAGTTATTTTTCTCCATAGGTAAATTTTAGTAATAACCAGTAAAAGCATACCTACATTGCACATCCATTGTGCAAACTTCCCGTATTTTTCCTTACAAGTAAGAAATATAATGGGACACTAAAAGCAAAGGCAACAAAAGCAAAAATAAATAAGTGGGACTACATCAAACTAAAAGGGTTCTACACGGTGAAGGTAGCCATCAACAGAATGAAAAGGCAACCTCCTGATGAGAGAAAATACTTGCAAATCATATATATGATAAGTTGATTAATATCCAAAGTATGTAAAGAACACGTACAACTTGACATCAAGAAAACCAGCTGATTGAAATTGGGCAGAGGATCTGAGTAGACATTTTCTCAAAGAAGACATACAGACGGCCAACAGGCACATGAAAAGGTGTTCAACGGGTAATCATCGGGGAAATGCAAATCAAAACCACAGTGAGATATCACCTTACACCTGTTAGAATGACTATCATCAAAAAGACAAGAAATAAGTGTTGGCGAGAATGTGGAGAAAAGGGAATCCCTGTGCACCATTGGTGGGACTGTTAATTGGTGGGTGCAGCCACTGTGGAAATAGTACGAAGGTTCCTTAAAAAATTAAAAGTAGAACTACTTAAAGATCCGGCAATTCCACCTCTGGGTATTTATCCAAAGGAAATAAAAACACTAACTCTAAAAGATATCTGCACCTCCATGTTCATTTCAGGATTATTAACAATAGCCAAGACATAGAAGCAACCTAGATGCTTATCAATAGATGAGTGGGTTAAAAAAAGTGGTATATGTATACAATGGAGTATTATTCAGCCATTAAAAAGAAGGGAATCTTGTCATTTGTGACAACATGGATTGATCTTGAGGGCATTATGCTAAGTGAAATAAGTCAGACAGAGAAAGGCAAATAGTGTATGATCTCACTTGTATGTGGAATATATTTTAAAAAACCCAAACTGATAGATTCACAGAACAGATTGGTGGTTGCCAGAGGGGGGCTTGGATGGTTGGCAAAATGGCTGCAGGTGGTCAAAAGGTACAAACTTACAGATATAAAGTAAATAAGTCCTGGGTATGTAATGTACAGCATGGGGACTACAGTTGAGTTCTCATCACAAGAAAAAAAAATTGTAATTGTGGTGATGGATGTTAGCTAGACTTCTTGTGGTGATCATTTCTCAATACATACAAATATCCAATCATTATGCTGTACATCTAAAACTAATATAATTTTATATGTCAATTATATCTCAACAAAAAATACAATGGATGTGGACAGAACAAAAGACAGTAGAGGAACACAAAGAATGTTGCTACAATCTGGAATTGGTTTTTAAATGTAGAACAAGGTGTGGCTTTTAAAAAGGATTAACATTTTAAAATCCCAAACAGTATAATAGTTTGTTGAAAACTCCAGGTCATGCCACAGAGGAAGGAGTTTTACTCTGAATTTATGCCAGGTAAAAAGAACAAAATTATAAATTTTCAAACAAGGCTATGCTGTTCTTTTGTGTGTGTTGGAAGCCAGTATTGTTTAGACCTTGCAACTCACTGTGTGATGAGCATCCCCTGTGAGCTACTGAATCAGTACCTGCGTCTGTAACAGAATCCCCTGTGATTCATGTGCACTTCAGGTTTTAGGAGCACTAATTTAAGACACTGTTTATTAGATTTTAAATTTTTTATGAAGAAGAATGTGATAGCCAAAAATAAAATCATGGCTATAATTTATTTTTAAAAGAAGAAAACTTGTCAAGACTATGTGCATGCTAAAATTCTTCTAGAAAGGAAAGAATATTGCTCATGACCATTGGTCTTTTTAAATATGAATTTTATTTTTACCTGAGAGCATGCAGGGGACAAATGGGAAAATTGTTTTTAAGCATCTCTAAATGTCACCTCATTACATTTCACTCCTTCTGATTATGCATTTTTAATGACTGAGTGAAATTTATTATATCAATCTTCCAGGAAAGTTTTAGATATGGAATGTTAGATGCTCAATTCTTTCAACTACCACTTAAATATTGGGTTTGTGTTAAACATGACTTTTTTAAAATTCTAAATTTCTTGGGGATTTAATTATGATATCTTAAAATTCTATATGATTTCTGCAAGAACTATAATTCCCTATGTGTATTTTAAGTGAAATTTTAATAAATGAAAGTTAGAAATTATTTACCTTTCACGGAACCTGTGTCCTTTATCTAATTATTTCTTTATATATTTGAAAGTGTCTACTTAGGGCTTATTATATACAAAACTACTGTTAGAGCTACAGTGATTTTTGCCTTCAGGAAATTTGCATCAAAGTCTGGGGCATTTGCTCATGAATCACTCTGATTCAGTTCTCTCTTGTTGCTAATCTAAGACAGGGGTCAGCTCTCTTTTTCTGTGAAGGCTGAGTAGTAAATATTTTAGGTTTTGTAGCCCATGTAATCTCTTATCTACTCAACTTTGACCTCTCAGCATAAAAGGAGCCATAGCCAGCACATAAACAGGTAAGCATGAACCTGTCCCAATAAAACTTCATTTGTGAACATTGAAATTTCAATTTCATATAATTTTATTTTTCTTTTGATTTTTTTCAACCACTTTAAAAATGTAAAAGCCATCCTTAGCTCGAGGGCTTCACCTAATAGCCGGTGGGCTGGGTCTGGTCTGCAGGCTTGGTTTGCTGGATTCTGATGTAAGTCACTGAGTCTATGAATGGGTATTCAGAGTGGTTCACTACTGACTATAGATTCCATAGGAACCTGATGAGTCCTGGTACCTTAACTATGACATGGGCTTTATGTTTTTGCTGATTTTAGACAAAAACCAGAGACTGAAAGAGAAAGAGGTAGAAGCAAAGACAATGAAAAGTCATTGTGAATCTACTATGCACTAACCCCCGTATTCAGCATTTTATATCTTCATCTTGTTTAAACTTCACCACACCCCCGTGAAGCAAGTAGCATCATTGCCATTTGACACATGAGAAAAATTGAGGCTTAAATAACTTTTCCAGGTCATTCAGCAAGTGAATGGCAGAATTAATCCAAGTCTGATTCCAAATCCCGAGAGATTTGCACTATACCACACTGGCTGCGTGATTCACCCAACAGGAATGCACACGATATACTAAAGCAATACATTTTTAGAGGAAGATGAGGGAGAGTGTCACATAGAATGTAAGGCTTGTTTGGAACCTCGGAGTGGAACTCTGACAAGCAGTTGGGAGGTAGAGGAAGGCAATCCAATTATAGGGGTGCAAAGCCAAGGAGGAGTTATTTGGAGGCTGAAAAACAGGCAAATGGGAGACCACTTTTAAATTCCCAGTGGATGTGACGTTGTCTTTCCTTTCGCTCCCCTTCATTTAACTTCCTCTTCCCTTTGTAATTTTTAGCCTTAGTAGCCTGACCAAAATAGAATTTGTTCACATTCTTCTTTTCACTTTTCTGTCTCTGTTCTTGGATAAAATTTTTCAAAAAGTAAACTCACTGCTGCTCACCTGGCAATTCAAGTCCCCAAGAAAAATTTCAGAAGGCGCCTCTAATCTCCAGCAGTTGTACTTGGCAGTGGGCTGTAATAAAAGACAAAGGAGGCAGGTCATAGGGGTTGTGTCCTCCATACACCATTGCCTTCTGTACTTTCTCAAAGCAGATTACAGCCACATAGCTCTTTAGATGCTATGCACATTATATCTGGTCACAGTATTTGAGCTGGGTGATAATTTCTATGTAGGTGGAGTGGTGAGTGTTTCATTAATACAACTAAGCACCTTATGCAGACTGTTGGCTGGTGAGAGTGTTGAGAAACACAATCTACATTTTCCTCTTAGTAATGCAGTCATATTTAATATCCACTTATTTTTTAGGCATTTTAATTATTCTTTGTTCAGGAATCCCTCACAGCCGAAAGAGCTGAGGTGAGACAATGAAGAAATTAGTCCAGAACATTTGCACAAGAGTCTACAGTAAATGTTAGACAAATGATATGAGAAAGTTACACCCTACCAGAGATTTCACATGTCCTTGTGTTGGCATCTTCTACAGAGTAGGATAATGAAAGAATAAAAGTATGTGTGAAAGATTCTATGATATTAAACAGCATTCAACTTTGATTCAGGAGATGGAAAATATAACTTTGTATTTGGAAGATCAAATGCAAATATTATGGTTCTCATGCCCTAATGTTTATCTAGAGAAAGTTAAGCAATTTTCATGGAGTCTTAAAGAGGTAAGAGATCAATAGAATTTTTGTTGCTACTAATGACAATTTTCCAAGATTAAGAAATGTTCTATCCTTTATAAATGTTAAATTATAGGATGAAATGAAAAATGAGGAAACAGGCAAGAAATATTTTATAAGAGTGTTGACTTCTGTAATTCACAGTATGTAGCATATTTTGAAATAGTAACCTGGGGACTGTCTGCTTATGAAAACATTATTCTAAGGTGCCTTTAGCTATAGCTCTTTGAAACAGCAAACGTTTGGGGAGCTACAGCCATGAGTCCAACTGTTCCTTCCTAAATGATACTCTGGGATGATCTAAGCTGTCCCTAGAGCTTTAAACTCAACTGACCCCTCCACACAGTCTGCCCAGGCAGGACCCAGCGAGCAAGCTGTGAACCTTAGTACTTGCTTTTGACAATTATCCTGGTCCCCTTTCTGCTTGATCTTTCTGCTTTTTCTCTTGCTTTCTCCTCCTTAATTCCCAGATTTCAGTTCTCACTCCCTTGGAGTGAGCCTTCATTTCACGACTACCTTCAGTTAGTCATGTAGTTTTTCTCTCTATTTGGCAGGACTTTACTTTCTTCTTGGTATTTGCTTTGGTTTTAGTTTTGGCCCATGTATTTTCCACAAGGATGAACTCTGTTCACTTCAACAGGCACATTTTTCAAGCTCTACTATCCCTAACCTTTCCACAGGGTTACACTCATGTTCATGGTTTTTTGCATCTATATAGCAATCTGTTTTGTGGGTGAAAGTTCAGGACAAGTGTTAATTTAAAGGCGGTGGAGGGAGAGTAGGAGTTGCTGATAGATTTAAAGACAAAATTGCAGATATGGTTAAGAACGAGTGCAAATACAGTTGACTATTTCCAGAAGTAATGATCCTTTTTATCTCCTTTTTTTTTTGATTTGAAGATCAGTTTTCCCTCTTTTCATCTAATATTTCAGATGAAGTTTAACGAATTTATCAGAATACCATCAAAGTGAGTGAAGAAATGTTTTTATGTGCTTTCATTTTTTTGCCAGCTAATCTGTTCAGTCCATGTGACTTGACTCTGGCCAAGACTATGAGATCTCAGCCTTTTCAATAACTGCAGTAATCTATAAATTATTAAAAGTCACTTGGCTCATTGCCTCCCTTGGAAAGTGTTCTGTGGAGCTGATATCAAGGTGAGGTTTCCTCTCATGTCAAGGAGAAATATTTATTTAGATTAACTTCTTGAAAATGCTCTATTAATAAACGTGCACACTCAGAAAATACAAATAACCCTCTAAATTCATATCTTTTATCACCCTAAGAAATCATGTGTAATAGTTAAGCATCACAGCAGGAGCTACGGGAATTGCGTGTGTCACATGTCGTAGATCCTTGAAGGGCCAGGCGGCTCCAGGATTAAAATCTTCCTATCCATTCACACTCCCTAAACATGGGGTTTCTGGTGTTTGGTTTTCACAGTCTTAATCCCATTGTGCTAATCATTGTTTTTTAATGCTTTCATCACTTCTGCTTTCTTGCTCAAGTTTCCAGTGTTTCCAAGTTGCTGCTGACTGCTCCACTAATTATGGACTTCTCTTCTTCTTTATTCTAATTTTCCACGATTCCTCCACACTACAGAGTCGTCACAGTCCTGTGCTTAGGCTTTTCTGTGTCCTTACTCTTGTTGTTTGTCTACTTGGAATATCTTCTCTCCTCTTCTGCACACAATTTTAAGTCCAGCTCATGTCCTGTCTACATAAAAGTCTTTCCTGAGAAACACGCTCTCTTTGATCATCTTTCTTTATGCGTACCATTATGACGGAAATACCTGGCAATTCATCATGTACTACTTTTTTCACTAACGTGTTGTTTTCCTAATTTGATTGTAAATTTCACATAGGTAAGGAATTAAAGTTTTTGCTCCCTAAAGTCCTAAATTACTAGGCGTGTAGCAAACTCTTAGAAGACTGCTCTTTCTAATGAAAATAAATGTGCTCTCTGTACTATATTAGGACAGCTACAATTAGCTTCAACTCAAAGAATTTGCTTCTTAATATGAAAAAAGTGTAGCTAATGATACTGTCTGATTTGACAGGAGTATTGTTAGTGAACCATTGTAATGTAAACTGTACCATGTACTGCCATTTTAGGACACTAACTATTAGTTTAAATTGCTATTGTATGTTTTGTGCCTTTAATTTTATAGCTAGATTTTGGTTTTGTACATTATGTAGACTAGTAATGTGCTGTAGCAGAGGACATAATATGGAAAAGTAGATGGTAAGAAGGCAGAACACGTAATCAAAGGGAGCAGTGATGGTTGGGGATGTTACCCAGTCCAGGCTCATAGAGCTCACTGCATGACAGGTCAATAAATGGAGAGACAAGTTGCTGGGGTAAGGAATAGAGACGTTATTGAGAAAGCCAGCAGCCTCAGAAGATGGTGGACAAGGGTCCCAAAGAATCATTTTCCCTGAGTTAGAATTCAGGCTTCTTTTATACTAAAAGGGGAGTGGATGTGGTTGATTGTTACAGACTTCTTGGTTTGGAATCCTTTGTTCTTGCAGCTGTTTACTTAAGTCAGGTCACAATGTTCCTATAAACCTCCAACAAGACAAACCGTTATTCTCTGTTCTGCAACTTTTTATCTCTATTTGAATGTAAAGTGTTACACCTTTAAAGGTCAGAGCCTTGAGAATGAGCTATCCTGTATATTTCATGCTATAGGCAACATTCTTACCTTGTAGCAAAAGCAATAGAGCAAAGTTTAAAGTAAAAGAAATAGATCCAATATGGAGTCAGATTTGTTCTTCCCTATTACAAGGATGGAAGCAAAGACGTCTGCATTGGGGAATATTACTGCATACCTTTAGAATTTTGATAATAGTCAACAGAAATAGAAACAGTTAAATCATGTTTATTTTTCGCCTAAGAAGCTATAATAACTACAAAACAGCTTTTAGTACCCAGATGTGAAAAAGAAGAAGATAAATAATTATGAACTAAAAGTGGCTCAGCGTATGCAAAAGGACACTAAGCTAATACCTAAAAGGAAATATAAGCTATGCTGCCAGTTCCTATTTCTAATGTAAAAAATTATCACAAATTTTGTGACTTAAGTCAAACCAAAAATTTATTATTTTATGGTCTGAATGTTGGAAATCTAAAATTGGTCTACAAGGCTGTGTTCCTTCAGGAGACTAAAGCAAAGAACCCATTTCTTTGCCTTTTCTAGTTTCTAGAAGCTGCATGCATGTCTGGGCTTGTGCCAACACATCACTCTGACCTCTGCATCCATTGTCATTTCCCCTCTTTGACTCTGACCCACCTGTGATTATAAGGGGTTCCCCTGGGTATCCAAGATAATCTCCTATCTCAAGATTCTTAACTTAATCATAACTTGAAAACCCTCTTTGCCATATAAGGTAACATAGTCATAGTATTTGTGGATTCAGACATGGACGTCTGTAGGGGAACAATATTCTGGCCACCATAGCTACTAAGGGTATAAGGACCATAGCTCATCATCTTCCTACTCTGAGTACCTGGAAAAGAGTCACCAAAAAATGTTTAAATCTGCAATTTTTACACCATCTTTTTAGTAAGTTATTATCATATAAAGTGAAATACCTTTCTCCAAGCGAATTTAGTGATGATTTTTCACAAGTCACAATCTTCAGATGTAGTGTTCCACATCTATACCATTTCTTTGTGCACATGCTGATTCAGAAATGTTCAAATAATTATTCACTGTTTGATGAATGTGCTATTTTTATTCACATTTCAAAAACATGTTTGAAAGGCAAACGCTGCCTACATTTTAAAAAATTCTGTAAATATGTGCCCTGTATTTAAATACAGATCTGGACTTTCGTTATCTTTGTAGAATTTGGTAGAATTTTCTAACTATATAGAGGTAACAATCTCAACAAAATGTCGCAGTGGTATTTAAGGGATATTTTAATACATAATGCAAATTCATCCCGTGGAAAACATCATGGAAAATGTAATCATTTTTAATTACTAAGAGGGACGATTAAAATGCTACTGTGATTTTAAAAAGCATGACCACAATCAGATAAAGATAAAGTTCGAAAGATTACTTAAAAATAAATTAATTAACATCGTCCACCATGCTCAGCATAATCTGAAGCCTTTTGGGGGACACAAAAATAATAGAAGCATGACCTTTCCTACTAATCTATTTGGCGAGATTAGGTAGATATTGAAGTAAATTAAATTGCAGTAGAAATTAGGAGATAAGCATAATTGTCTTGGATTAGAGGAATCAGCAACCTTTTCTGGAGGAAACCACTTTACATTGATGAACTGGATAGGCGAAAATGACACTGGACTAAGATATGCAGTTGATAAAAAAGAACAGTGTGAAAAGAAAAGCAGGATATTATGGACTCTATTTTGGATGGACACAGTGGGGTCAGATTAAAAGGTTCTTTAAGGGTGGTTAAAAAAATTTAGGCTTAATAATACAGGATATTTAAAAATCAATCAAACAGACAAAACTGTAGAGTGTAAGGTCTCCCCACCCCACATGCACACAAGAAAAGTATGCAATGATGGGGATTTTTGTTTATTTTGTTTATTTTTTGCTCAGAGTGAAGCTTGATATACATTTATTGAATTTTATTGAATGAATGAATGAATGACTTGAATTCATTTTCTGTGTAATGCTTTTGTAAACAATCAACTTTAAAACTAATGGTTTTTAAATTTAAAATAGATAGTTAATGGGAAGCAGCCACATAGCACAGGGAGATCAGCTCAGTGCTTTGTGACCACCTAGAGGGATGGGATAGGGAGGATGGGAGGGAGGGAGACACAAGAGGCAAGAGATATGGGGATATATGTATATGTATAGCTGATTCACTTCGTTATAAAGCAGAAAGTAACACACCATTGTAAAGCAATTATACTCCAATAAAGATGTATTTTTTTAAAAAAAACAAAAACCTAATGGTTTTTGTGTAAATGATTTAACATCAATTTGATGCTATATAGGATTAGGTTTTTCCTTTTTCCCTAAGTGTACTAAAAGTACAGGGTGAAGAGCTGAGTTACATATTTTCCATACCCCAGACCTAAGAAGTAGGGAAGCTGTGAGACACACTGAACTGACCCCTTAGCATTAGAAAGATGACTCTGTTTGGGCTCTTCTTTAAGGCTGAACCATCCTGGACTCTCCAAGGCAGAGAGAAACCTTTTCCTGACAAAAGCCTGTTTCTTAAACTGACCAGAAGGCAGAGTATTCTAACAACTTTCCATAATACGCTGGTGAATTCATCCCTTTTTTCTTTATTTTATCCTTTGAAATATCAAGATGACTCAATAAATGAATTAGGTGTACTCAGGGGCAGTGCGGTTTTCCATTAAATTCATATGCAAAATATTGAGTTGCCAATAATAAGCTAGTATATAGAGCTAATGAAATTTGAAACTGTTGTAAAGATCTGTGATTGCAGCACTGTGGGGAGATGGGCTCAATAATTCAGAAAGACCTAGGCTCTGGGGGTTTTGCTGGTAACTTAACTATTAGACAAGCTAATTTTGAAGCATTATTAGTGATGATCTTTGATGCCATTTGAAAATTATACTACTTGCACCTACCCACCATAAGGAACCCCAAACAGATTGACAATCACATATATTATGCTTATCGTAAAATATCTCAGCTTACATGACAGTAGAAATTTTTGGCTACCTTTTTTCCTCCTTGGAACACCTACTCTCCAATTAGTGACCCAGAATAACTCAAAAGTTTTCATGGCAAAGAATCCCAGAAAAACATATGGCTGGTCTACAACCAGGAGTTCAAAGAAAATTAACAGAAAAACATAGTTTTTTGTAAAGGTAGAGATAACAGATGAGACATTATTTTCCTGACATCTTTGGGAGTAGAGGAATTATAGGGGCATTTCATATAGCTGAGACTCAGCTTTTGTGGGTGTTGTTCATGTGTGTAAGACAACATCATTTTGTATTTTACCTGTACCGCTAGGACTGTACCATAAATAAATTGGTTTATGGAGACGGAAGGGTGGGCCAGCACCCTGTGCGTGGAGTCCCATGGATATGATAGTCAATTGATACCGGTGACTTCATGATTTCTGTCTTGCTGCTGTATCTAATCATTTTCATTTTAGTACCAATTCCTGCAAGACTCAATCAACCAAATTGTCGTGGAAGACTGACACCAGGCGGAATGGAAGAGTAGAAACAACACTGGATTTCCCGTCAAGAGACACATGTTCTAATTATGTCTCTGCCTCTAGTTAATGTGACTTTGAACAAGTTACATTATGGGTACTGCCTCAGTTTACAAGTGTTACACGTTGGACTTTCTGGAGCAGGTGTTAAGGGGAGTTTAGGGTTTAAGATGTTTCTTAGACATCGACACTTGGCACAAAGGAAAGAAAGTAAGAATAAGCAGGGTTGAGTTGAGGAGGACTTTGAACTGCAGTACAGACCCGACACTGCTGTGGCCGACTAGGCTGAGATCTCAGGAGAGGATGCTGCAGGTCAGAGTGGCCCACGACCAGCTGGAATCACTGGGAGTTTATCCTCCACCTTGCTTCCTCAGTCACTGGGTGTGAACGGCCCCTGACAGGGCCTGCCATCAGCAAGGTGGCTTTCTGCTGCAGAAGCGGACCGTAAAGGGGGTGACAGCTGGACCATGCTCACCCCAGCGAGATGAAGCCTTCCTTAAAGGGAAGCGTATTCCTGGGTCTGCTACGCTGAGTTAGTAAATGGCAGATTGTAATGAAGGACTTTCGTGAAGGCATTTTGGATGAATGGTAATGGGTGAATTATAAGATGAATATAAGAGTTAACATTCCATAAAATCTATGATGGTGGCCAAATTAAGCCCAAGGTCAAATTCCCAGGAAGTCTCTAGAACCAGCCCAAGGACAGAGGTGCGGTTTGAAACACTATAAGCACTTACAGGACACAGATGCCAGCGCATCCATTAGTGATACTCTATGAGTTGAGTTTTGTTTGCCTAGAATCCAACTCTTCTTTTCTCCTGAACAAAACCTTGATTTTCTTTTGGGAAGTCACAGCTCTCCTACTGTTGTGGTCCCGGGCTCTGCTGTCTCCTGGCCTAGATGTAGGCACGTAAGACTAGTTCAACCAGTGAGATGCATTCCCCCTAGAATTTGAATTTGGGGAGGAATGACAAGAGTAGGAAAGAGGCGGTTGAGGCTGATTCATCAAGGTGACAGCTTCCTGAGAAGGTTGCCCTCAAGCCTCAGGGCTCTTGCTCTGCTTGAGATCTAAGTGTTAAAATGCTGCTTTGATTCTGCGAGTGATGTAGTAGTATTCCAGTAAATTCCTTACTTATTTTCTCTTAGTTGACAAGAGTTGATTGAGTTGCTTATAAAGTGGTCCCCTACAGATGGCGCCCAGGCTAATCCAAAATAATACTGATAACGGTAATAATAACAGTGTTGTGATGATGTTGATGATTTACTCTGAGCTGCTTTCTGAGAATGCTGAAGGAACCAGTATACCCATTTTGTTCTTTTTCTGAAGGAGAGTTCTCCAACTGTGTTTAATGATAAACACAGTTCCACATTAGAAAGGTGGTAATGGTGGGCAGTGTAGAATCCAAAGGAATTAACGTATGAAAACAAGGAGAAGTCTTATTTGAGAGGAAACAGTTTCAACTTATCATAAGGGAGACTTTTCTATCAAAAAAAACTTTCCAAAATAGATCTGGGGAGGTAATGAGTGCTCCCCTATTCATCCCCATCAGGAGGAAAAAATAGAGTAGAAAAATGTCCGGCTTGCAAGACAGCTGGTGAGGATGGATTTCCTGTCAGTTTTCCCTATATGGTATATCTACCACCATCTCTCTGCCCAGATAATATCACACCTATTCCGTCAGCTCAGGCTCTCAAGAGCACTGCCTGGCACCATACGTAATACAAGGTCAGGAAGCTGCCCAAGAGGCTTACAGAACAATCGCCTTATTATCTTGATGTGAGTCTTAACAGGAGCTACAATTAGAGAAACAACTGGCTTAGCCAGGAGGACATGTTTCTAGAACTCCTGGATATGAAGGAGATTGTTAAATGACTACTTTCTTTGCTTTACTACTTCGTACTACTGCACTTTGAGGATGACTTCCAAATTGGACGTGGTAAATCTGACCACTTTTCCAAGGTGAAGATGATGTGGGACATTGCAGCTTCACAGATATTTCACAAAATCAGGCCATGACTCATGGAAGTTGTAATACAAAGCAATAGAAAATAAATATTTTAACATGCTGTTTTGTTGTTCATGACCCCAAATGCAACAGTTTTATTGAGAAAGTGTTTCTAGTTTAACCAGTCCTTCACACTGAATTTCATGTATTGTGTATATGACTTTGACCAAAAAGTAAACACAGAAGAAAGTTCTTTGGCTTAAGAAACAGAATATGGAAAGAGGCAGACAGGTTTTACTTTATTATTTTTTTTAATCTGAAGTATTTCTGAATGTAAGTTAACACTTTTAAAAATTGAATCATAAATAGTAATTTAAAAACACTTTTATAGCATTTGCTATATGCCAAGCACTGTTTTACGTGCTTTACATTCATTGAATCCTTTAATCACTGCAACAGCTCTGTGAATCTCCTTTCCACAAATGAGAAAACAGAGCTACTTAGGTAAACTGTTCTTCAAGGAGCAACCAGAAAACTGAGGAATGTCTCTGTAAAGTCAGTGATAAAGGGAAATCTGCCATTTGGGAAGAACTTAGAATAGTATATTTTGTTGTCGGTTTTGTATGGATTGGGAAATACCCAAAAAGGTCCCACGGGACCGAGTAGCAGGACCACAGATGGAGAGCAGGGAGGGTCCCGCACAATCCGAGCCTGTGTCCTTCACTGCTGTTTAGCACACAGAACTACTTCTAACCCGAAGGCTGTGTTTCCTTACTGCTGTCACATCCGCAGCACTGGTTCGTGCCCTAGCCGTGGTCCATGCTCTTTCACTCTTGTGGTTTCTTGCAATATACTTTTCCTCCCTTTACCTTATTTGCCTCCATTCAGCACCCAGCTCAACCCCAGCTCCTTCACAAAGCCTGTCTTGACAACCATAGTGAAGACAGTGTTTGCCCTTCTTTTTCCTCGTGCTACTGAGTCCAAGCTCGTACTGCTCACTGCATGACAGGCCAATAGACGGAGAGTTGAGTTGTTGGGACAAGGAATAGTGATTTATTCAGAAAGCTAGCAGACCGAGAAGATGATGGACTAGTGGCCCAAAGAACCATCTTCCCCGAGTTAGAATACTAAAAGGGGAAGGGGTGTGGTTGGTTGTTGCAGACTTCTTAGTGTCAGAAACTGCAGACTTGTTAGTGTCAGAATCCTTTGTTCTTGCAGCTGTCCATGCACGCCAGGCTGTAGGTCAGGTCATGGTGTTCCTGTAAACCCAGCAAGACAAATGTTATTCTCTCTTCTGCAACTTTTTATCTCTATATGAATGGAAAAGTGTTATACCTTTAAAGGTCAGTGCCTTGAGAATGGGCTGTCCTGTATATTTCAGGCTACCAGGCAACATTCTTAACTTGTAGCAAAAACAATAGAAAAAGCTTAAAGTAAAAGAAACAGATCCAATATGGAGTCAGATTTGTTCTCCCCTTCAGAGTCCTATCTGGCCACCACCGCGTCTCAGCTCTCAACCCTCTGAACTGCAAAGATCAATACAGGCTCCAATGTGGCAGCTTTCTCAGGGGCATCAGCCGGCCACCTCGCTGTTGAATGATTACACCGAATACCTTCCAACAGGGGGAGGCAGTAATTTGCCCTTACAAAATGGGACTGTATTCTGGATATACATTTGCTTTCCCTGTTTAAAACGCTTCTACTAGCACCAAAATCTATGGTCTTATATACTTTCGTTATGTTCCTAGGACATTGCCTAGGACCAAAATACTCATTTCACACAAAGAGGAGTGTGCCAGCGGGCTCATGCCCATAAAATTATCTGGTCTTCATGCACTCCTTCAGTTTAAAGTAGGCAGCCTGATCAAATGCTGGAATGGTCTATTTAAAACTTAATTACAGTGCAGTCTAGAAATTATACCCTTAGAAAACTAAATTTTATTGTGTAGGATGGGTAATATGTTTTGAATTGGTGACCAACATATCGTGTCATTTTTCTCTAGCTAGAACGTATGGGTCTGATTGTCAAGGAGCGTAGGATGAGTGGTATCACTCACTATTTCACTTAATAACCCTTTTGCAGAATTTTTGCATTTCTTTCCCATAATTTAGACACTGCTGGTTTTAATTTCCTAAGGGAAAAAAATTTTCAGCAGGGGACACAGCAATGGTTTCACTGAATTAGAAACTGACTGACACCTGGCCAATTTATGCCTCTCCTGTCATGAACCAAAAGGCAGGTTATTACACTGGCTGACGTGATTGATCCTGATTACAAAGAAGAAATTGGGTCACTGATATGTCAGCAAGCCTGAAAAGATGATCTGTGATGCCTCCACCCAAGGGCACAAGTTCGTGGGAAATTATAGCAAACCCAAATACTAGTATACAAGACCACTGAGGATTTGGAGTCTTAGGAATGAAAATTTAGGTTGGCCTAAACTTGTCATTGCTTCCAATGACAAAAAGTCTATGGACTTGATAGTAGAATAAAGAAGTTACAGAAACCAGTTACAGCTTCATAACCAGTTACAAAATGATAAGTCCATTTAGTAACTGTTAGTACAATCAATATGCATATTTTATTAAGTACTTGGCTATATGAGTATGCATACATGTGTATATATGTTTGTATGTATGTATTCACTAATTTCTTTTTCTTCTCCCTTATTTTATTTATTATTTTACTTAAAACTTGGTGCTGGTGGTTTACTCCAAAATTTAGCCTTTAGGTTACAGAATATTCAGTGTGACTGAAATAGAGCAGTAATGAAAATCTCTAGAGAGGTGTAAACTACTGTCTATAGAGATGGTTACATAATGGTTTGGATTTTGTACCTCCCTTTTTAGGGAGCAGGTGAGAGTTCTTTCATTTACATGAAATCTATTTGCAACTTGTTATACAGAAGCATAAAATTGGTACTGTTTAGACTGGGGATGGATTGTGTTCCAAACCCACTCTTATGTATTCTGCTTGGAGATGCTGAACCTGAGATTCTGAAAACTACCTTCTCCTTTGTCAGCTGATTCCCTGTGAGCTCACCCAACCAGAGACCCTGGAGGAAGGTAGAAAGGCAGGAAGAAGAATCTCTTTCATGTCAGTATCATCCTAGCAAATGGTGTTTCACTCAATCAGCAGCAGTTGGTTTACATCTCAAGCTTCTTAGTCATTTCCAGAACCAGCCTTAATGTTCCCACTCAGAGATCCCAGCAGCAGGGGGGTAGCATCTGCTCCCCTGAAGTCTCATAAAGACTCTATCTGCAGTTAGAGTTACATTGGGGGTTAGGGTTTCAGCATATGAATTTTGGGGGAGCACAATTCAGTTCATAGCGTTCCCTGGCCCCCTAAAATCTGGGTCCTTATTGCACAGAAAATACATTCATTCCATCCCAACAACCCCCAAAGTCTAAAGTTTATTCCAGCATCAACTCTGAAGTCTAAAGTTCAAAGTCACATTTAAATATCATCTAAATCAGGTACGGGTGAGACTTGAAGTACGATTCATCCTGAGGCAAAATTCCTTCCAGCTGTGAACCCTTGAAGCCGCACAAGTTATGTGCTTCTAAAATCTGATGGTGTGACATGCATAAGATAGACAAACAGTTCACAGAAACATCCAGAATAGCATTTGACCAAATTTCTCTGCACCGTGGCCCCGCCAAGTTGATATGTGAAATCAGTTGTCACGTGAAATCATTTGTCACATAAGACATCACATCATCTTTAAAGGTCTGAGTCCCAACTCTTCTGGGACCCTTCTTTGGGCTTCTGAGGTACCAGTATTAGCCAGTGGTACTTTTTCTCCAAACAATTTGAATCTCAGGTCTGTGGCGCCCCTCCACTGAACTTCGAAGGATTAAAAATCTCAATATCTTTCCTTTAATCTCCCTAGTCCAGGAAGTGATAGTTGATTCCGGCAACTATTGTCTAACTATACTGTTCCCTTTTTGTTTTTCCAGTTCTGTAACGCTGTCTAACAAATTCCCCATGTTAGTTCTGCTTATTAAAATATTTGATGTCGTTTCTATTTTATCTGTTAGACCATGGTGGCTGATACACCATAACTGTCTTTAACATAGGTGGTGTGGCTTATAAATATCAGAAATTTATTTCTCAAGTTTCTAGAGAATGGAAGTCCAAGATTAGGGTACCAGCGTGGTCAGGTTCAGTGAGAGTCCCCTTCCTGATTTGCAGGCTTTGTTCTCACATGGCAGAGAGCAGAGAGTGAAGCAAGATCTCGTGTCTTCTTATAAGGACACTAATTCTACTCATGAGGGCTCCATCTTCATTACATAATAACTTCCCAAAGGCCTCACCTACTAACATCATCACATTGGGGGTTAGGATTTCAAACATGTGGATTTGGGGGGAACACAAATATTCAGTCCATTGCAATAATTCTGGTTTTCCTGGGACTGTCCTAATTTATGTCTATTTTCCCATTGTGCTTTTAACTCTCATTGTCCTTTACTCTCCAAAGTATCCTAGTTAAACAATAAGCGATACAATCATGCTAAAGGTCTACAACAGTGTTCTAGTCAGGACACCTGGGATCTAGCACTGACTCTAAAAAAATGCACGTGACTTTGAGCAATCACTCAAATCCAGTCTGAAGAGTGACTGTTTCCACCATTACAGCTCCAAAACTCTCGGATTTTGTAATCTGTCATGGTATCATACAATTTATTTATCCAAATGTATTGAAATATGTTGCCATTGAGATATTGACATAAATCTGAGTAGCATTAGAAGGTACCAGAATTGACTTGAATTTTGAGCAGTCTTCTGAGAAATAGAAAGCAATCTAATTGGCACAGATGAACAACCTGAAAAAGGGTTGTTAAATCAATCCGATCACTCCAACACCCAAATTATTGCAGCAAGAAAGGATAGAGATATTTGATAAGTTTAATGTACATACAACTATATTATTATATTACTATTCACTGATTCTTTTTCCTCTGTACAGGCACTAGTTTAAGTGCTTTGCATATACAGGCTGACCTTTGAAAAACATGGGTTTGCACTGAGTGGGTCCACTTATATGTGGATTGTTTTCAATAAATACTGTAGTACTACACGATCCAGAGCTGGTTGAATCCAAGGCTGTAGAACTGCAGATATGGAGGACCAACTATGAGACATGAGCATCTGTGGATTTTGGTCTCCCTGGCGGGTCCTAGAACCAACCTGCTCAGATACCAAGGGATGACTGTAATTATTTAACTTTGACAATAATCCTGTGAAGAAGGCACTATTATTATCTCTATTTTATAGATGAAATATTCAGAGAGGTTAATCAACTTGTCTGAATATACGTAGGAAGGAAGTGCTGATTCTGGGAATTGTACCCAGTAATCTAGTTTTATAACTGCTATACCATAATTTTAATTATCAAGACCAATACAGCTTTATGTGACATGATGGAGGTATTAGCTAACCCTACCCTGGTCATCATTTTGCAACAGATAAGTGAATCAAATCAGTGCATTGTATACCTTAAGCTTACACAATATTGAATGCTGTTTATATCTCAATAAACCTGGGAAAAAAGAATATAGCTAGATAAAGAAGAAATAGAATTACAATGCAAGTTTGATTAGAGAAAATCTTCTCCTTAAGCTCTGTTAAAATATATTTGGATTGTTCTTTTTCAGAATTATAAGAAAATATTCCTATGAAGATGAGAGTCGTAGAGTATATGGCTCTAGACTGTCTAAAATTAATCGTCACATTCCTGAGCTTTCCCCTTGGATAATCCTGCAATTATCAGATGTTCTGATTCAGTAGGCCTGAAGTGAGGCCCAGAAATCTGCATTTTAATTACATTCCCAGTGATAGTTTTGTACCCTCAAGTTTGAGAACAAGTATTTTCTAGCTTTTGGAATATGAAGAAAGCAATGAAGTACCTGATAGGCACGCTGTATTTGTGCGCTAGGGCTGCCATGACAAATAACACAGGCTGATGGCTTAACCGACAGAATTTTATTTCTGGAGGCTAGAAGTCTGAGGTCAAGGTGTTGGGAGAATTAGTTTCCCCTGAGATTGCTCTCCTTGGTTTATAGACAGATACCTCCCCAGCCTGCCCCCTCACAGCTGTCCCTTTGTGCCTGTGTTATCTGTGTCCCGACCTCCTCTTCTCATAAGGACACCAGTCATATTGGATTAGGGCTCATCCTAACAACCACTCTTTAAATAAATTACCTCTTTAAAGATCCTATCTCCAAATACAGTCACATTCTGAATGACTAGGGGTCAGAACTTCAACATATACATTTTGGGAGACACGATTCAGCCGATTACACCCCTGACCATGCATCCCATCTTGTTCAGATTAACCCCGGTTTACATCTGATGTGCTGGGATGATTTTTATTAAAGCCCCCTTTCCATCTCAAGAGTATTCTAGTTTGGACCATAAGTTATGTGGTCTCCCTATTTAAAGGTTACAAAGTTACTTAAATAGAAATATAGCTCTCTTATTTTTCTATTTTGTCCCACTGGTATCTTGAGGACAATTCTTAAAGTATAGGAAATATTAGATCAGTGAACTTTCAAAAGTTATATTAAGGCAATTATGTTTTTTAAATTATATTAAAAAGCATAATTAAAAACCCAGTGAAAGGAAGTTGAAGTGCTTACAGTAGATTTTACCACTCTCTGCGTGTGCTATTTTTCTTGATTTTCTTACGTGACATATTACTTGTTCATAGCTAGTCTTCATAATATTAATACATGACTTAAATCAGCATTTTAAAGTTTTTGTTCAAAGGCTGCTACAGGCATAATTGAAATGTCACTTCTAGCCAGAGTTTTCAGTCAAAAAGAATATAGCAACTGGGGGCTTCCCTGGTGGCGCAGTGGTTGAGAGTCCGCCTGCCAATGCAGGGGACGCGGGTTCGTGCCCCAGTCCGTCCCACACGCCGTGGAGCGTCTGGGCCCATGAGCCATGGTCGCTGAGCCTGCGCATCTGGAGCCTGTGCTCCGCAACAGGGGAGGCCACGACAGTGAGAGGCCCGAGTACCGCAAAAAAAAAAAAACGAAAAAAGAATATAGCAACTGATCTTTCTGAAGTTGTGATGATGCCAGTTAGATTACCCCAAATCAATTAAATTCTCTTTGTCCTAGTTTCCTCATCTGTAAAACCTGATTCAAAATATCAACTACCTTAGAATTATAAAATTGTAAAGTTCACACAAAGGCTAAGAAGATACCTCTGCCCCAATACCTAACTCTTCTTCCTTTTCATTTTCTCCCAGCTCTTGTCATACTGCTTTATCTCTTGTCTTTGTTTTGTGTTCGCTCTTGGGGTGTTGGCTTGGGGCAAAGGCACTGTGTTGGTGTGTTTGTATTCCTTGGGCACAGCAGATGAGCGGCCTAGAGACAACAGTAAATATTCATGGAGGGAAAAGTAAATTAACACAGAAGGAATGAATGGTTGAAGTTGGCAAAGGCAATTTGCTTCAGTTGTCTCTACTGTAAAGAATTACATAAAAGAATTGCATAAGGTCATTCAAGGACTTGAACATCTAATTAAGACTTTTCTAATATGAGCAAACTATACATACACAATTCAAGCATCAAGTGCTTAATTCAGAAGTGGGCAATCAGAAAAAGAGAACTTTCTCTCAGCAGATAAGTGAAAGAAAATGTACAACTTTTCCTTCCTCGTATTCCCTTTGGCAAAGAAAAAAAATTTCAGTCGTAGTATTGGTACGAAAGCCTTTTGCTTATGAGCCTTCACTTGCATAAGTGCACACGTTCCATATTTAAAGAGAAGTTAATCTGAAAAATCAGCTCAATCTCATGGTTCATCTTGGAATCCTTCCAAAATGGATACACTGTAACTGCAGAGGACATTTCTGATGTTACCAAGAATCCATAAGAATTCTTCTGTCTTTCTTTCTTGAGTACAGTTTTATGTTATTTGCTCTAACTTTGTATACAGTCTATTCTGGAATTACTCTGCCCACTAACCAATGAGCCTGCTGCATTTCATTTCTCTTCATTTTATTTCATTTCATTTTATTATTTTATTGTATTTTACATCATGACATTAACATTTCCCAATTCTATTAAAAAACGATGATGAACAGATTTTATTTAAAGAATTCCAAGAAGGCATTTTACACCTTTGTACTTTCCCTTTCTTGGTGGGGTGCTTCCCCCGCACCTGCCCGTGTGGCCAGTGCTAGGTGGTAAGAAACTGTGGTGTCTCTCTAAGCTCTTTGAGATGCTGATGATTCCTGCCCCTCCCTGCCCTCCCACCTCCCCCTGCCCCACGTCTCTTGGGTGAACCAACTTGGCCAAGTACACACGTAATGTGCCACCCCTCCCTGCATTGCTTTGTTTATACTAGCAAATAAAATGGTGCCCTGGGCAGAAGCTGGCAACCCCAGCATTCTGAGCTTTCAGACTTCCTTGCACTGAAGGTGAAAAGCCTCATGCCCCTTGCGTCATGGGACACATGTGTAGTGGAGGCAGCGGTCCCTTCTGTGGTTTGCGGCAGAGTTTTTAAATGTCACGACTTCTGAGCTTGTTCACTAAGCCTTGGGCTTCAGAAAATCAGTGTTTTGGATTGGTTTGAACCTGTTGCATTTTAGAAGTGGAAAAGCTGTTTCTTGAACTTGTTAGGATCATTCAACATGAAGTATCAGAATCATGGAGTCATACACAAAACTCTCCTAGATGCTCACTTTGAAACCAGGAAGGAGGCCCCTCCAAGACTTAACGCTTGCCTGGTTTCATGAGTGCAAAGCAACCTCTTCTCTTTCTCTTCTTTTTCTTTTGTGCAAGTGTTTTTAGGCCAAGTATGATACCCAAATTCACACGCTAAACTTTAGTTTCAATGGGTGTAACTATTTTTACCAGTTTTTTTTACAGTTCTTTGATACCTCATTTAAAAAGTTTACAAAGCGTATTCTATATGACTTAGTTTTATTTGCATTCTGTACTTGAATGCAACTAAAAAAACTCAAGAGTACTTTGAAACTAAATACTTCTGGGGGTAGGAAGAGTTTTGGAGAAGTATTTCCAAATTTTAATCACTAACTTTCTTTTTTATATTAGACGTTTTATTTTTCTCCATTACGAAGATGCATTCATAAACGTCAAAATTTCTGTTTAGGTCTCAATTAACAAGTAATAGATTATTAACTAATAATTAAACTATAGCCCCCCAAATAAGCAGTTACTCCGAGAGATTTGGTCTAGTAAAGGTCTGTCACACTTCAATCTTGTCTACCTAATATGTTCTACCCAAATATTTATCTTCTATTTTCACATGAAAATTCTTACATGTTTCTGAAAGCTCAGTCTCCAAGCTTCTTTGAAAGGGTGACAGATACGGATTTTCATAATTATTTCTTTTGAACAAAATTCTTGATATATCTCACTTGATCTCTATAATTGTTTAAAGCATCTCACATGTTGAATACACAAAATAATGTAGCAATGGGTTGATTTAGAAGAATAATTTCAATTGCCGGATAACTGTTTCTCAACAGTAAGCATAGGGGTGCTCACTACGGAGCGTTTCCACCTGGACCTTCATGGAACATTCAGTTACTGAGGTGTTGAGGTGTCTGAGGAATGGACATTCTGTACAGAAGTAAGCGTGTGGGCCCCTGGGTGCCCAGCAAGTGCTGCATGTCTGTGCTTTTGAGTTGAATGGTTTCACGTATGAACAAAGCTTCTACTCATTTTCTTTTATTACTCTTTTCCTTTCCACTCTTTACTTTTTCTTTTTTTTAATTGAAGTATAGTTGATTTACAATGTTTCAGTTGTTCAGCAAAGTGGTGATTCTTTTCCACTATAGATATACTACAAGATATTGAATATATAGTTCACTATGTTATACAGTAGGACCTTGTGGTCTATCTGCTTTATGTACGGTGGTATGTATCTATTGATCCCAAACTCCTAATGTATCCCTCCCCCTGCTTTCCCCTCTGGTAACCATAAGTTTGTTTTCTACGTCTGTGAGTCTGTTTCTGTTTTGTAAATAAGTTCACTTGTATCATTTTTTTAGATTCCACATATAAGTGATATCATATGGTATTGTCTTTCTCTGACTTGCTTTACTTAGTATGAAAACATGGTCACTTCCTGTGACAAGTTCTTTAAAGAAGCTCATCAGTGATTTCAGTCCTTCCTGGAGAGACCAAATTGAAATCCACGGGAGAGCAAGAACAGGGGAATAACCTTTGCCTCTGGGATGTTAGAAAATTCATTGAAACTTGAGATTCTGCAGAGTTTCACTCCTGAGTACGAGCCATTGTCATGTTATTTTATACCTGTACCCATAGGGCTGGACCAAAAATCAATTGGCTCATGGAGATAAAGGGGTATCTATGGAAATAACTTTGTGTAAGTATGTATTATGTTGCTGTTCAATTTCTTTTTCCACAAGTTTATTACATTATGAATTAATTATAAATGATGGGGTGGGGGGAAGGCAGCAGAGCAAGTGTTTTAGAGATTGGACTTTGAAGCAAAACTTTCTGGTTTTGACATCAAGTTCTAGGACCTCCTGGCTGTGTACCCCACCCCTTCAGGTTTCCATCTTCTCCACCTACCCCCATTTCCTCATCTGAAATGTTACACCCACCTCACTGTGTCAAAATGATCAAGTGAATTTATGTTTATGAAGTTGTAAGAGAACTTCTTGGCTCTAAATGTGCTTTGTTAAGTAAAATAAGTGAAACCTCCACAGAAATTAAGTAAAGAAAGGGAAAATCCTTTATTTGTTACTACACTGTTTTCTGTTGCTGTCCCTTGTTCTGTAAGACGTCTGTGCCCTCGAACCTTCATGCATCATGTCACACTTGCTGAGATGCTGAGATGCTCTGTCCCTCCTGCCCCTTGCTTGCACTCCTTCACTTGGAATGTTCCTTCTTCTCATCCTTGCATGTCCAAGGTCCAGCTGACCTCAAAGGCTTAGCTCAAATATAGGACTCCTTTCATTACTCTCTAAATGAGGATGTGAATTTCTTCCTCCTCTGCAACTGTAAAGCTTATTGTTCTACTATAGCATTTAAGTTCTTTCTATCTTGTGTTATAGCTCCTTGAATATGACACTTCATCTAGATGAGGGGTCTGTGGAGATGTTGTGCAAATCCTTCTATATATTCCATGAGTTGAGCACTGTTCTTTGCACAAAGTAGATGCTCAACAAATACTTGTTGAATGGATTAATGAATCTTGATTTAAATATATTTTACAACTAAAATATATTGTTTTTAAAAATGAAATATTCTAAGAATATCTATTACAGGACAAAATACTCACAATATAATGTTAAGTGATAGAAAACTATAAGCAGTATGACTCCAATTTTCTAAAATAAAATATCTATCCATCTATTTACCTCTTATCTATCTACCTACCTACATATCTATAAATTCCTACCTATCTATTCTGAAAACACTGGAAAGAAACTTCACAGATGTTGACAGCATTTATGTCTACATTATAAGATGCAGGTGATTTAAATTTTCTTTTAGTTTTTGATGAAATCTCTACAATCCCAGTACATCACCTTTATAATTATAAAAGCTTAGTATTGCAACAACATAAATGCTTATACAAAAATAAGATTGCTTTAGCCTAGAAATATAAGAATACACCATCATCTTTGAATAGTTTAGATTAAACAGATTAAAATAAATTGATTGAATAGATTTATCTGCTGGCTCTTCAGCATATAGACCTTAGACATCCTTGGGAGAGACGGCATGTAAGACAGTTTCCCTCTGTCTTGCTTAATTCTAAGTGCAATAGATAGTTTGTAAGAAAAACGGGAATGTTCAGCTTGGAGAAACAAAAAGTAATTTTCAATAAGCAATCTTAAAAGAACTACTAAATATTTTCCATACAGAACTTTGAGTTATTGAAAGTAAGGTGTATTTTTGACTTGCTTAAATATGCAGAAAGCAAAAAGCATGTAGAGAGAAATTAAGAAATACCAATAGGGAATTGAAAGGAAGCTGGCCATATATATCTATAGAGTGTTTTTTTTTTAAATGATTCATTTTGAAAAGGGATTTTATAGTGCACACATAAAGGAATAATGAATATTTTGTTGATATGAAGGTAACATATTTGTCATTTCAAGAAAGCAATTAGAAGTGAGTTCAACTGATCATCTAAAATGTATTTCCAAGAGGTTATTCTATTCAGTACACTCATCTTGTGTTGTTAAGCAACCTGGGTCACCATCACTGTGCCCTTCAAATACTTATTTTAACAGCTTTTCTCAAAAGGACTTTCTTCCAGTCCTGTAAGAGGTACACACGTCTGACCCTTGGCTCCTTAAAGAATTTCTTCATCTTTGACAAAATTTCCTCTATTTCTCTAGCTTTCCTTAGGATAAAATTTTCTGATGGTTTACTTGGTTGAGCTGAATTTGACTTTACTGGTGAGAGATTTTTCTCCAAAATAGTGCTGAAGAAAAGTTTGTTGAAAGAAAATGCACTTTTATGTATCCATGGAAAGAAACAACTCCACAGAGATAAAATGGGAGCAGAGGAGTTGTTTGCTCAGTGAAGAATATCTGTTGATGTGTGTCTTTTGGTATTAAAAGGAAGTTCATTACTCTCCGTGAACTTCTTTATTTAGCTGAAATATCGACCTAATGTCATTATGAAAATACATTAGAGAGACATTTTGGTAAAGTACTGTAGGCCGGCACAACTCACTATACAATAGCCAGAGGAAACTTCTGTTTTGTTTAGTACCGAAAATGGGTCTAAAGTGAAAAACCCAGTGTTGTTGTTGTGTTCTTTTTTATATGGTGTGGGAGGTTCAAGGTACCTTTCCGAGTGCTCAAGATTCCTGAGAATTTTTTCCCAATTTAAAAGTATACTAGCTAATTTAGAAGAATGCAAGAAAAAACAGTCCCTTTTCCCTCCCAAAATTTAATCCTGGCTTTCCCAAGAATTAAACGATTCTGAAAAATCAAAAATTGATTTTTTCTTTATCATGGTATCAACTTTATATCTTTTTTTAATCCAAAACAGCTGTAATATGCTGAAAAAAAAATACACCACAGAATTCTCCCTGAAGTGTGTTCTTACTCATTCTTACCTTATTAAATATAATTACATTGTCTTACTTTGCTCTGTTACCATTCTGAGTCATCATGAAAGGATTCTAATGATGGTCAAATTGTTTATGAACACCACCATCCATGATAATTCCCATTTTTAGAATTCACAACACATTACCCTTGTATTGAAGGCAAAAATAGAGCGTGAGGGTAAACTTCTAGATCTTCTTGCTTTCTTTTGAGCCAGTGACTTAAATCAGCCCCAATATAGGCTCATAAACATCCTACATCTGATACCATGAGAAGGTTTTTAGTGTCATCCTCAGGCGAGATTAACCTTAAGCTACTGCAGCTGAATGAGGGTCTCCTCAATTTCCGAACATCCACAGGGGAATCAGATTCCATCACAATTCATATCATCATGACAGTTGAAGAACATCCTCATCAGGCTGTTTTCTTCTTCTCATTTAAATCTCTTATTCGATATCTTCGATCGTTTTAGCCTAACTTTGCTCTCCTTAGAAACAAAGACAGTTGCCATCATTCTGTTTGGAGAACAGTACTTTGATATAATTCAAGATTCAAACCTGCTACACCTTTTCAAATTATATTTGTTTTCAAATTTAACATTATTAAAACTTTATAACGTTTATTTTCTAAACTGTAGCCAGTTTGGTGTTTTTTGTTGAATCCTTTGTACTTTTTATAAGTTTCTTCTTTTTAACTTTTTATTTTATATTGGAGTATAGTTGATTAACTATGTTGTGTTAGTTTCACGTGATTTAGTTATACATATACATGTCTCTTCTTTTTCAAATTATTTTCCCATTTAGGTTGTTATATAATATTGAGCAGAGTTCCCTGTGCTACACATTAGGTCCTTCTTGATTATCCATTTTAAATAAAGTAGTGTGTACATGTCAGTCTTAAACTCCCTGACTATCCCTCCCCCCAACCCTTCCACCTTGATAAACATAAGTTCCTTCTCTAAGTCTGTGAGTCTGTTTGTTTTGTAAATAAGTTTATTTTTATCTTTTTTGGGGGGGATTCCACATACAAGTGATATCATTTGATATTTGTCTTTCTCTGACTTAGTTCACTCAGTATGACAATCTCTAGGTCCACCCATGTTGCGGCAAATGGCATTATTTCATTCTTTTTTATGGCTGAATAATATTCTGTTGTATATATGTACTACACTTTCTCTATCCATTCATCTGTCAATGGACATTTAGGTGGCTTCCACGTCTTGGCTATTGTAAACAGTGTGCAGTGAACATTGGGGTGCATGTATCCTTTCAGACCATGTTTTTCTGCAGATATATGCCCAGGAGTGGGGATTGCAGGATCATATGGTAGCTCTATTTTTAGTTTTTTAAGGAGCCTCCATACTGTTCTCCATAGTGGCTGTACCAATTTACATCCCCACCAACAATGTACGATGGTTCCCTAGTTTCTGTTTATAAGATTCTTACATTGGTCAAGTCACACTAACTAAAAATCTGCTCAGTCCTAGAAATTCTAACACAGAGGTATCGTTATTCTTAAGACTTATTTTTGCAAGAAGACTAATTCATTTCACTCAACATAAACTTAAAATTTGACATTATGGCAAAAATGCTTCCAATTCTAGCATCTCCTGACCAACCAGGAGAGTTCTTATACAGACTAATTCTTGCAAGAAAGTGAACAAATCCATGGGTATCCTGGTTCTTACACGTGGACAGTGTTTAGTCCATGTTTCCAGCTGGATGTTTATTCTGGGTAAAGAAAGCAGAGCTTGACCTTCGATCATTTCTAAGTGTACCATCTACCATCTCCTCACTGATCTGGGAGCCACAAAGTGGATCTACCTTTGAATACCATCTCTGCACCAGATCCTACATATGTGATTATCTCCTTTTAAATTAGTCCTTCTAATAATCTTTCTAAGAAACCCATGAAATATTAGTTATTATCCTCATTTTGAAGGTAAAGATATACAATTGTGAAGATTTAATTTCTTACCAAAATCACACTCCTTGACAGGAGCTGGATTCAAATTGAGTTGTGCTCTCTTTCTTAGTGAGACATCTGTTTTCCTGTAGATTGCTAGATCTAATGTCTTCCAGTTAATATTAAATGCCATTAAAATAGAGGGGTCCTTAAGACGTAGTGTTAAAGTCAGTTCTCAGTCCAAAGGACTGGTTAAAATATTTCTGGATATTTTGAGTTATTGAAACACCTTAGCAAACTTTTTTGAAAATAAATACATTGATATAAGAGAATTCATGTCCATACTACAATATGTACAATTCATTAGACTGAGCTACATAATTGGGTGTAATGACAGGAAAAATGGAAGTCTTTTAAAATGTATGTTTTTAATTTTTTAAATTAAGTTAATGTATTTATTTCTAACTATAAATAGTTTCTATTTGTCATACAAAATTGGAGAAAATAAAGTAAAATACACAGGAAAAAAGAAATACATACATAAACTTTCCAGTTCAAGACATTGTCATTTTTATATCCTTCCCAATCATATTGGTAAAATATCTTTTTGGTTAATTTGTAATTTTCAGTACAATATTTTAGATATTTCATATTTTACTTCGTTTTTTGAGAATCATTTGTTTGCATCCATTTTCCCATGTGGTGTTAATTGTTTTCTTAATGGAAGTACTTACTGTCACCTTCTCGAAGGACTTCCCCTTCTCTTTCATCAGCTCTGGCCAGCTCTAACATCTTTCTCCAGTATTTTCACAATGGATTTTAAGCCAACAAAAACTGCTTTAACATTTGCTCTTCAAATGAAATCCAATCCATTATAGCATCCTTGAGTCCATGGCCACTCTCTGGATTCCTGCTCATGAAATCAATAACATCTCGTGGACGATGTGTCGGTATAGTTTCTTAAGGTAAAAGGAAATAGTAGCCTTTTGCTTTAGAAATGTTTATAACCTTGCAACAACATATCTCCCTATAGGAAAAAAAAACCCAAAAAACCAAAAAACAAATATGTTAGAAATAACTTAATTTCTCCTGAGTTCATACCACAGGAGAAAGAGTATCTATTAAGGCCAAACCATTACCAACATCCCTGCACAAAATCCACACTGATGGGGAAACACATATAAATGGATGCAGATTGTATATTTCTTTTTATCACAGAGTTTATCTTGAACAAATAATACATTGCTCCTCAGGGATGATTTCTAACCAATTAATTCCCAGTTAATCCACACATTAGCAAAAATAAGCACACAACAAATAAATAATGAATGAATAACAAATAGACTCCAGGTATAAACTTCTTTATTGTCTGAAAGAGTAAAATGTTAGACATATTTTGATGGACAAAAACGTCCATAGTTATGAAGTAAAGTGGTGTATTTCCAAAGATGCAATTTTTTCACATCATTCTTTATTGCCACACACCTTTCAAACCACACATGCTAGATTTTCCCCAACATTCTCACAGTTTGGCCTCCTTAACTTTAGCTGATAACAAGTACTTTCATATATTTCTCCACCTCACCTTGTGTTCTCTTAGAGTCCATGCTATAAAAGACATAACACAGTGAAGAGAACGATAAGACAAGCCACAGATTAGGAGAAAACATTTGCAAGAGACATACCTGATAAAGGTCTTGTATTCAAAATGTACAAAGAACTCTTAAAATTCAACATACAAGAAATGAGAAACCTGATTTAAAAATGGGCCAAAGAAACAATACCTCACCAAAGAAGACATATAGATGGCAAATAAACATATGAAAAGATGTTCAGCGTTATAAATTGCAAGTTGAAGCAATGGATACCTATCAGCATGGCCAAAACACTGACTCCACCAGTACTGGTGAGGATGTCTTACGACAGGAACTCTCATTCACTGCTTGATGGGAATTCAAAACGATACAGTTACTTTGCAAATCAATTTGGAAGTTTCTTGTAAATCTAAATATACTCTTACAATACATCTAGTGATCATGCTCCTTGGTGTTTACCCAAAGGAGTTGAAAACATATGCCTGTGCAGAAACCTACACACATATGTTTATAGTAACTTTATTCATAATTGCTGAAACTTGGAAGTAACCAAGATGTCCTTCAGAAGGTGCATGGATAAATAAACTGTGGTACATCCAATGGGTTATTATTTGGTGCTAAAAAGAAATGAGCGATCAAGGCCTGAAAAAAACATGGAATAACCTCAAATGCATATTCCTAAGTGAAAGAAGCCAGTCTGAGAAGGCTACACACTGCATGATTCCAGCTATATGATATTTCGGAAAAGGCAAAACTATGGAGACAGTGAAAAAGGATCAGTGGTTGCCAGGGGCTGGGGAGGAGGAAAGATGAACTGGTGAAGAACAGAAGGTTTTTAGGGCAGTGAAATTATTCTGTGTGATATTTTAATGGTGAGTACGTATCATTACACATTTGTCAAAACTCACAGACTGGACAACACCAAGAATGAACCCTAATGTAAACTGTGGCCTTCCTTTGGGTAATAATGATGTATTAGTGTAGGTCCATCAATTGTTAGAATGTGTCCCTCTGGTGCAGGACTTTCATGGCGGGAGTCTGTGTGTATGTGTGGTGGCGGTAGGTATATGAGGAATCTGTACCTTCTGCTCCATTTTTCTGTGAACCTAAAATGTCTCTAAAATTAAAGTCTATAAAAAATAAAGCACAGAGAAGTTACCTGTAGCATGACTTGTCTGATAGGGCCATAGAGAATTTAGCCCACTTAGTGGGCTAGTTTCTGGGACTCATGGGACCATCAGAAGAGCAGTGATCATATTTCTGGCCATTTGGAGCCACACGTTCAGAACTGCCTTTTCCCTTAATTCCTTCTACTTGCACTCCTGTGCCCTCACACACCTGTGCACCTGCCCCCTGTCTTGTCTCAGTCTGGCCTGCCATGGTTCTTCGAATGACCTCTGTTGTGCTAGAGTGGACAGACTCCTCATTTTGGTACCAGTTTTCCTCACCTTGGATCTAGGGGTGGGGTAAAGGAGGTCCCTCGGTCTGGGACAAAGGTATTAGTGCCTGGAGCAATTTATGGGGATCCATCTTTTGAAAGACTGTGAGAAACTAACATTAAATTAGAAAGTGATTTCTGCTTTCTACCTACCCTGGTCTAGCTCCACAGTTACAGGTACTGATACACATTTTTTTCCAGAGATGCAGGTAATCCTACCTGATCCAGGTGTTTAAGGGGCTCTGAGCCCCATAGCTTATCTGAGAAGTTTACAACAGATTCAGCTCAGATTCTGACAGGGTTCCTTGGGAAGACCTGGCTGTCCTAGTGGTAGAATTAATTTCCGTTCTTATAACCCCCCCAGTGGAGTATTAGAATAAAGTGTTTTATACCCTAGTACTTAAAGCAGAAGGTTTTTGGATCTAACCACTAGTCAAGTAGGAAATCAGGCCAGTGCTCACAGATCCTACCAGCTGCCTTTTTAGGGACCACCTAACTGTTCTAACAGCAATCCTTATTTTACTAAATACAGTTGAATAGACTATGTATCCATTTCTTATTAACAGACTTTATTTTTAGAGTACTATTAGATTTATAGAAAACTTGAACGGGTAGCACAGAGGGCTCCCACATACCTCTCCCACTGTTTCCCCTATCATTAAAATCATATTACATTAATATGGTACATTTGTTATAATCAATAAGCATTTATTAACATATTATTAACTAAAGTCCACCATATATTCAGATTTTCTTTTTATCTACTGTCTGTTTTTATCTAATGTCTGTTTTCTGTTCCTGGATCCCATGTGGGATACACATCACATTCAGTTGTCAGGTCTCCGTAGGCATCTCTTGACTGTGACAGTTTCTCAGGCTTTCCTCATTTCTGATGACCTTGACAGTTTTGAGGTGTACTGGTATGGTGCTCTTCTATTGGATTTATTCCTGATATTTTTTTAAAAATTAAATTGGGGTTCTGAGTTTAGGGGAGGAATATCACAGAGATAAAGTGTCATTTTCATCACATCTTATCAACGAAGCAACTATTTCTTTTTTTTTTTAATTTCAAAGCAACCTAGGAATTTTCTTTATTTCTCTTTTCCTCTTCACTCCCCCTTTCTAATCTTGCTCTCTCACATTGTAATCTTCACATAAGAGCAAAATGTACTTTTTTCTTTAAAGGAAACAAAGCCTGTTCCCCTTTAGCACCCTCCCCACCCATGCATCCCACTGCTCTTAGAACAAGATATAAGAAGACCTCCCTTGTTTTGCGATGCCCTGCGGTGATCTGATCCCTGCCTCTCTCTCCAGACTTATTCCAGCTACTCCCCTGCCCCACTCTGCCACAGCCCTGCTGTTCCTCAGACCACCCAGCTCCAATTATTCAGCATAGTTATCCTGCAATAACAGCTGGAGGACTCACTGATGATACGCAGTGTACACTCAGGCTCTAAGGAACAGTTCACACCTCCGTGAAGCAGAAATGACAGTGAAGCAGAACTCAAGTCTGAACAAAACACAGGAAGATTTGTTTAGCAAGGCTTTTATCATCTTCCAGCTTCACTCATCATTCTTTATTCCCCCCCAAAGTTTTAGGTGTTCTTATCTGCTAGTTTTCCACATAAACTTTAGAAACTCATCAGTTTCTTAAAGAAAAAAAACAAAAAACACTGCTGGTACTTTGATTGGAATTACATTATATTTATAAAATAATTTGAAATATTTGATAGTTTTATTATACTTGCCAGAATGTTGTACATTTAATTCTTTTATTCAAAACAACAAGCATTCTGATTTATAAATTTTACTTTTATTAATATTATTAAAAAAATAATTTAAAAATACTTGTTTTTTTAACTTATTAATTCTGCTTTCAATTTTTAATCTTTCTTTTCTCATATCTTCTTTAGACTTTTTCCTAGTATTTTGAAATGACTGTTAATTTATATTCATTCTTATATATTTATAAATAAAAAACTTAAAAAGAATTTACTCTATATATAGCCTGATCACTTCCCTTAAGTTTTATTTGTAATTTTTTGAATATCATAATTTTCTTAAAAATCTGTGTCTTTGCTTTCTCTTCAATCAAAAGTATTTTTAAGAACAAGCCTTTTTTCTAAATAAAGGAACCTGTTTTATTTTAAGAACTTTTAATGTAATATAAACTTCTATTTTATTATGTTTAAAATATTATACCTGTATAAGTTCTGATTTGGGGAATATTTTCAGGCATTCTTAGTGGCCTAATATCTGAGTGATCTGTTATAAAATTTTAGCATGTGCTTGAAATGTACTCTTAATAAGGTACAAAGCTCAATTTCTTTTTCTGAATTTAATCTTAATCATCATAAAACCATATACTCTATTCTTTTTACTTTCTGGGTTTTTTTAATATTGAAAAACCAGCCATGTTTTAAATTACATACCTTAACAATTGTATTTGTTATCTCCTTTTATAACTGACAGTTTTATTGCATGTCTGTATTTAATAGTATGTAGGGAGAGGATTAAAGTTTTATGACTATTTACAGGCATTCTCTTCTCTGACATCCATTGCTTTCTGAAAACATTTGTAAAAGTCAAGCAGTTCCTTTCCGGAGAGCTTTAAAACCCTTCGTTTATAGTAGGGCAGAATTACAGTTGAGAACCTTTTTTGAAAGTTTATCAAGATTATATCCCTTGTAAAAAAGTGATTCTCACTTCCATGAAATGGTACTTTACCAAAGATTTGATGAAAATGTCTGTAAAAGAAAAGAACATTAGTCCATAGTTAAGAAACATTTTAAAGGATGTAAAGGAGGTTGTAAAAAGTCACTTTTAAGTTGAATTTTTCATGAGTTTTGGAATCCATTCTGTCCTAAATAGAGAATAAAAAATTTCTATGTACTATATAAATTATGTAAAACTTGAATAATAACTGCCAAAAAAAGATCTTTATTCCTACGAATGCACAAAGCACAAATCCAAGAATGGAGACCACCTTGCTATGGTCTCTGATGTCACCAGCCTCTGTCTGCTGTTAATAGCCTGCCACCACCCTCTGTGCAAATGTTAAAGAAACAAACGTATAATAAGGGGAATGAAAGGCAGAAGTCTAATCAGTTAGCATTTATTGATACCCAAGATATGCTGGGTTTGTGCACTTAGACTGTGGTGACAGTTATAATCAGTGACAGTAAGAAATGTCAGGGAGAGGGACACCAGGGCACCAGTGTCCAGAAAACAGTAAAATTGGTGTTATGACAGCTTCACACATCCAATAAAAGTGTGGCCATTACAGACTAGAGCTCAGTTTCTCTTCAATTATCTCCTTCTTTATAAAAGAAAGTGTTAAATATAGACTAGCAAGTTGTGTGGGTTAATACCCTAGTTTTTAGTGTACATCGTGGCCTAAGGCAAAGGGAATTTCTGGGCACTTTCCCATGAGTAATGTAAGATTCCACAGAGGTAGTGGGATTTCAAGACTTGTATGCAGGGAAAATAGAAAGTTTCCTTGATAAAGGAAGAGGGTTCCAGGCATGAGAATATAGCACTGGAAAAGATGGTTACTGTTTCCACAATAGGGTCTCAGAAAAGGCTAGACTCTGAGTACACGGCAGTGTTTATTTTCATTACAAACTAAAGCAGAAGCAAATCCCTCTTTGGGGGCACAAACATTAATCAAGAACCCTATAATCATCAAAAATAGAGACCTGAACAGCAAGCCCTCAAGCTTATGTAGAACATCATTACGCATGTATGTAATTCACACAAAATACAGAAAACATATGGGCCTTCTAGCCCTGCCCTGTGGGGCACTTTGATTAGTTAAAGAGAAATAAGTAATAAGATCTTCCACTTTTGTATAACTTTGTAATTTAAAAAACCCAAGGCCTTAATCTCTAAATGTCTCAAAAATCTGTTCCGATACCATTTATCAGCAGACTCTGTTCCACAAAGGAAACTTATATTTGATTGCAAACTGTAATGAAAAGCAATTTAACATTCATAATGTGTCATTTATGTAGGAAAAATGACTTGTTTCAATTAATGAGTGATTTGCTTTATAATAATGTGTCTTTTAATTTACACATTTCTATTTGTCACATTACTTTTACATACTTTGTTTCATGTGACATTACCATAGTGACTTCCTAAATAATTTCTCTTATTCCTGCAGCATTATTTTTTGATGTGCATGGATTTTAGACCAGGGTTAGGGCCACTAGACACCTTTGCAAATGCCAATCTTACACTGACAGGCCACGGGATTGTTTTTGTTCTGTTCTGCTTTGCTTATTCCACTATAACAGACAAGAAGAATGATGGTTAGCTGTCTTAATGATCAATGTGGATCACCACATAATTGAGTTGAAACTAAGCAAATGGTAATAGCCAGGAAAATGTCAAAGCCATCAAATTAGCCTCGCCGAAGTCCAATTCAAAAGCCAGCTCTCGTGGATTTTAAGGATAATTTCTTGTATGCAAATGCCTTTTCCCACTCAAATCTGTCTTTGAAGACAATATGAATTATCACTTCCTTCCCTGTTCCATGGAGCTACCTATAATACTCTGGATAAATCTGCATTTAAAAGTTACTGGTTCTTTAGGGGATAATTATGTAATATTACTTTCTTTAGTTGGTTCGGTTCCAAAGGAAAGATAGTTCCTTTTTGTCACTATCCCTTCTCTTTTTTTCCTTAAGTAAGAGAACCTTGAGTTTCGAGCTGGACACATGACTTCCTAAACTAATGGCCACATTGTACAGTCTCCCTCCCAGCAACTACGTGTGGTGATATATCTTCGTTCTGCCGACAGTTTGTAAGCAGAAATGCTCTTACACTAAGGATGCCTGGTTTCTCTCCTGAATTTTCTTCCTCTTGGCTGGAATGCAGATGTGATGGCTGGATCTGAAACATGGAGATAACCTGTATTCCTGAGGGCTTCACAGTGCTGGTTTACCAGCTCCAGACAAAAGATTTTGTTTTCATAAGAGAAGCCATATCTCTTGCTTAAGCCACTCTGCATTAGATTGCAAGGGCTGCCATAACAAAGTACCATAGACTGGATGGTATAAACAATGGAAATTTATTTTCTCACAATTCTGGAGGCTAGAAGTCTGAACTTAAGGCGTTAGCAGGGTTCGTTTCTTCTGAGGCTTCTCTCCTTGGTTTATAGATGGCCATCCTCTCCCTGTGTCTTCACATGGTCTTCCTCTGTGTGTGTCTGTGTCCAAATTTCCTCTTCTTATACGGAAACCAATCGTATTGGATTACGGCCCACCCATATGACCTCACTTTACCCCAGTTACCTTTTGAAAGGCCCTCTCTCCAAATACAGTCACCTTCTAAGGTACTGGGGTTAGGACTTCAACATATGAGTTCATGAATTCTGGCAGGACACAATGTAACCCATAGCAACTCATCTCTCCATTTCTTTTTTAGCCTGTTGCCAAACGTATTCCTGACACTACATGGGGATATTCAAATGCTGTAATTACTGATGGAAGCTGGGTCGGTAGATGGCCTGGCTTAGATGTCTGGACGTCAAAGGCCTCCTAGGTCTTTGCTCCTCAGTAACCTGACTTCTCGCCCAGTCTAGGCACACACACCACCCCCTGGCGGGCAAAACCTGTCCTAGCAAGTTCATCATTGCCGGGTAGAGAGCGAATAGGAAGTGTGTTTCTTGTGCTCCAAGAAAGAGATGGGACGCAGGAGGCACTAAAACATGTGTGTGAACTTCTTCTCCCAAACCCACCAGACAGATCGCTCAGTCACTGCACCCTCTGATAATAAGGGATGAGCAGAGAGGCACAAACCTGTGTCCTCTCATTAAAAATTCTCCACGTGGAAACATGCAGCTAAGGGAAATGACTTCGTTCTCTTTTCTCTAATGCTGGATAAACTACCTTTCAGGTACCTGGTATTACTGACTTTTAAAATTTTATTTTGCATTTAAATTTTTATTAAAGGCCGATAACATTGCAAGCCAGAAGTCTTGAGCACATGGCCTACGAGTTTATCAAAGTTATTATTAATTACTCAAACTGTCTCTTGTAGGAGAGACTTTTCACCAGGCGCTTTGGAAGATTACTATTTGGGAAACTTGGTAAAATTTGGAGCACTCGAGATGGTATATTATAGGAGTCGCAGTACATAGGGAAGAGAACATATTGCTGGAACGTAAAGCCACTGGCAGTGCTGTGGTCTCAGGATTTAGTCCATTTGTTGGCACGGACCCAAGTTCAGCAAACTATGGCAGTTTCAGCCCTTTGACTATTTTGCAAATAGTTTTATTGGAACACATTGTTTACACAGGGTCTTTGGCTGTTTTGTTCTAAGACAACAAAGTTGAGTCATTATGAAAGAGAACGTATTGTCCACAAGGCCTAAGATACTTATTTTGTGGCCTGTTCTGGAAATATTTGCTGTCCTGGGTATAGAAGAGAGTCATATGTGATACTTTCATTTTTAGCCATTAGTTTGCCCCTTTAAAATGCCAAATTATCATACGTAATTGGTTATGTTTAATTTCGTTATTCATAGAAAATTTTTATGGATTAATTCAGATCTAAACTGATGAATTCTACATTTCTTCACAAAAGAAGGTTTTGGTCCTTATATGTAAAATGTTCTGCAATGCTTAGAAAATTGTAAAATGCCTTTTCATGTAGGCCAGGATCCAGTGTTCTAGTTAAGATCTGATTAGATACTTTTATTTCCATTGCACCCTAATGGGAAAATGGGTTGATAATTTGTTAAACAGATTTAAAGTGTAGCTAGTGAAATTTTTTCTCAGTGAATTAATGGTTTAGGATAGTTATTCACTAACATGTCTCAGTTTCACTAATATGAAGTACAAGCTAACTCTCAGATAATTCTCCTTTAAATATATGTATGCAAATAACTTGATGGTTTTCCAGGGCACAGTTAAAAAAAAAAATCTCTAAAGTAACTTAAGCTGGGTTACCTAATTTTATTTTCTATGAAATTAAAGTTCTTTAATTCTTCAAAATATAGTCAGATTTCAATCACTAGTGTAATAGATTAGATTATGGGAGATAAGCCTTTATTTTAAGCTCATAAATCTGAATAAAACTTTTGATTGAATGCTGCTTAATGAAAGAAAAATGAGATTCAGTGTTTCATTATAAAGTATGCCCCTCCCACTGGACTGTTGAACCCACTCTCTTATAGAGGGCAAACATTTTCAATTACAGGCGTAGAACGCTTTCTCTCTCCCTTGAAAATATTTGTAATGTTTCATGGTAATTATAGTGTGAGTATGGATTAAACGTGATTGTAGGTGTCATTCATATTTACCACAGTAGGATACAATTTATGGGCTTGCAATGAGAGAAATGCTATGTTTATGCATGTAAAAGATAATGTTAAGCCTCTGAAATCAGGATCCTGGAGTGCTACAAGAGTTTATTATCATCTCACATTTAAACATGTACTGTTTCTCTTACTGCTGGTAGTTTTCCATAGTAACCACTACCTGAACACAATTTAATTACATTGTACAGCAATTTAAATTAAATTAGGTTAATCCAGAAGGGGCTGTTTAAAGAAGGATATTATACTATAGTGTATAAATTAACACTTGCTAAAAGTAATTTTTAAGCCTAAGAGTGCCACACAAAACTGCATTACTGGGAAAAATTATAATGTTAAAAAAGAGAAAATAATGAAGTGTGTTATTGATTTTCTTAATGTTATATTCTGGCAGAATGAGATACACTTTATTGAGCCACTGGTTTTACATTCTCTGTAGACTGTTACATCTTTACTGTGTGTTAATAAGACTGTTGAAGAGAAACGTATATAGGCTTTAAATCCATTAACTCCACCTCTAGGAATGTAAATGCAAAAGGATGCCCACCATAGATTATTTATGATAATAAAAAAAATCAACCTTGGTAATAAATTAATTGAGATCCAGTCCTATGATGAAATACTGCACAGCCATTTAAAAAGAGGTTTAATATGAATTTCAGTTAAATCAATAAAAGCCCATAAAATTATAAATGCAATATCTATACACACACAAATACATATATATATATATACATTATATATATATATATATATATATATATATATATATATACATATAAATGCTTAGTAGTTATCCCTAGATTGTGGCTTTTACATTTTTTTCTTTTATATTTTCCTAATTTTCTACAGTGACCATGTATTATATTTGCTACTGGCTAAGAAAACTGTGAAATCTATTTAAAATGTAAAAGTATTGATCAGTTATGAATTCTAGGAACACTTGCTCTGTGTAGGGCAGGATTTTGTCTATGGTATGCCTGGCCTGTTCATACTCCCAGAGATACATGAACACACCCCATAGTCATCTATTTACAACTGTCCTTTCAATTTGACCCAGTGATATTACCTCTGTTCAGAGCCTGCAGAAAAGATACATTGTGCCTATAGCGACCATTTCATCAGCATGTCAACCATTTACAGAAGTTGAAACCTTTTAAAGAAATGGGCTTTTTCACCTCAGGTGAAGAAGCTAATAGAATCAATAAACTTGGTAACTGGAAGTGATTTCTTTTAATCATGTTCTCCCCCTTCTTATTTCTTACCTTACTGCTCTGGCTAGGACTTCGAGTGTTATCTTGGTGAGAGTGGTGAGACTGGGCACCCTTTTCTTGTTCTTGATCTTAGAGGAAAAGCTTTCACCCTTTTACCATTGCATATAATTTGTAGGCTTGTCGTATATGGCCTTTAATATGTTGAGGTACTTCTCTTCTATACCCAATTTGTTGAGAGTTTTTATCACGAAAGAATGCTGAATTTTGTCAGTGCTTTTTCTGCATCTATGAAGATGATCATGTGTTTTTTACCTTTCATTCTGTTAATTATGACGCTCATTGACTTGTGTGTGTTGAACCAACCTTGCATCCCAGGGACAAATTCCACTTAATCATCGTACATAATCATTTAAATGCTCTGTTGAATTTGGTTTGCTAGTGTCTTTTTGAGAAATTTTGCATTTATATTCACGAGGGATACTGGTCTATAGTTTTCTTGTAATGTCCTTATCTAGCTTTGTATCAGGGTAATTTTGACCTCATCAAATGAGTTTGAAAGTGTTCCTTCCTCTTCAATTTTTGGATGAGTTTGAGAAGATTTGGTGTTAATTCTTCTTTAAATGTTTGGTAGAGTTTACCTGTGAAACCATTCGGTCCTGAGCTTTCCTTTGTTGGGAGGTTTTGATGATTGATTCAATCTCCTTGCTCATTGTTGGTCTGTTCGGAGTTTCTGTTTCTTCATGATTCCGCTTTAATGGGTTTCACGTTTCGAGGAACCTACCCATTTCTTCTAGGTTTTCCAATTTGTTGGCATATAGTTGTTCATAGTAGTCTCTTATAATCCTTTGTATTTCTGTGGCATCTCATAAGTTTTGGTATATTGTGTTTCCATTTTCATTGTTTCAAGTTATTTTGAATTTCCCCTTTCAATTTCTTCTTTGACGTTTTGGTTGTTCAGGAGTATATTGTTTAATTTCCCTTTATTTGTGGATTTGGCAGCTTTCCCCCTGTTATTTATTTCTAGTTTTATTCCATCGTGATCAGAAAAGACACTTGATATAATTTCTATTCTCTTGAATTTGTTGAGACTTCTTTCGTGGCCTAACATGCAACATATCCTAAAAAATGTTCCATGCGTTGTTGAGAAGAATATGTATTTTGTTCCTGTTGGATGGAATGCTCCATATATGTCTTTTAGGTCCATTTATCTATGGTGTTGTTCAGGTTTGCTCTTTCTGTATTGAGTCCCTGTCTAGATGATCTATCCATTGTTGAGAGCGGGGTACTGTAGTCTCCAATTATTGTTGTACTGCTGTTTATTTCTCCTTTTAGCCCTGTTAGTATTTGTTTTACATATGTACATGCTCTGATGTTAGGCACATGAAGGTTTTCAATTGTCATATCTTCTTCATTAATATATATAATGAATGTATAATGACTGCCTGTTTTGACCATTTTTAATTTAAAGTGTCTTTTGCCTGAGATATATATATATAGCTTTCTTTTGGTTATCATTTGCTTGAAATAATTTTTTGCATCTCTTCACTCTCAGTCTATGTGTGTTCTTCAGGCTGAAGTAAGTCTCTTGTAGGCAGCATATGGTAGGATCTTGTTTTTGATTTATTCAGCCATTCTGTCTTTTGATTGGAGAATTTAATCCACTTACATTTAAAGTAATTGCTGATAGGTAAGGACTTATTATTGTCATTTTGTTCATTTTTTTTTCTGGCTGTTTTGTAGATTCGTGTTCCTTGCTTCCTCTCTTGCACTCTTTGATGTGATTACCACTTGTAGCAGTATGCTTTGACTCCTTTATCATAATCTTTTGTGTATCTCCTCAGTTGGACAAGGGTCCAGAGCTCCTTGTCAGTGTGCTCCACGATTGGATGGAGTCACTGGCTGAGCCCCCTGCCTAGGCAAGGTCACAGGCTGCATTCAGCAATCAGGCAAGGTTGTTGGCTGGGTTGTCCTGCAAGGCAGGGGTGTAGTCTGGACCTCACGGCTGGTTTGTACAACATACTGGGTGCTGAGGCTGTCCAGGGTCACTTTCAGGCTCCATGGTTATGCAGGGCCAGCAGCTGTACTTAACAGCTGGGTGGGCTGCTGGCTCAATTCCTTGCTCAAGTGTAGCTGTAAGATGGGCTCTGAAGCTGTCAGGATTCTCTGGTCAGGCTTCCTGGTTGCACGGAACTGGAGTCTATATTCAGCTGTTGGACAAGGCTGCAAATTTGCTTCCATGTCCTGCAGGGTGTTAGACTTGCCACCAAGCTCCAGTCAGAGCCACTGGCTCTGCTCTGCAAACGAGCAGAGTTGTTGGCTGGGATTTCTGCTTTGGTGCTGCTTCAAATACGTGTAGGATGGGCTATATAGCTGCTCAGGTTCTCTGGGCAGGCTCTCTGGTCAGGCTGGACTGGAAGCTATACTTAGCAGTAGGCAAGGCTTTGAATTTGCTTCCCTGACCTGGTGGGACTGTAGAGCAGTCTCCATGGCCAGTGTAGCCCCGTTGACTGGACATGAATCAAGCAGAACTGCCCACTGAGCTCCCTGGCCAGATTGGCTCTGCTGTGTAGATGGGCAGAGCTGCTGGCTGGGGTGTCCGCTCAGGTGCAGCTTCAGGGAGGAATGTGGTCTGACAACACCTGAGCACTGGTTGCCTTAAGCCTGCCCCACCTCTCCGTTTCTATCTGATCCTAGATGATCAAGCCCCACGAATTTCCTCAGAGATCCCTGTGAGGCAAGACCCAAGTAGGCCTCCTAGGAAGTGCCCCTCGATGCTGGGGAAGCTGGATGTTCACCTTGGGTTCTTTTTTTTTTTTTTTCTTACTGGAGAAACCATAGGCCAGCTGGTTCCCCTTGGAGTGTCACTATGCCAGCCTGGGAGGAGTGATGTAGTTGGAGTTCAGCTGCTCCTCTTACCCTTAGAATGCAGTTTTTTCCAGTCTCTGTGGTCCAGGAAGGAGCGTGCTTCAGCCTCATCCCTGGTTTCTGGATTTATCTTGCTATTGTGAATGATATCACTCCTAGCTTGTAAGTATCTAGGACTGAAAATATGAATTAGTATAGTATATTTTTGGTCTCTTACTCTTTCTATCTCTTTCTCCCACTCTCTTTCTCTCTCTCTGATGGTGTCAATAGAACATCTTTAATTAACGCATGCTACAAACATTTTGAATGTCATGGGTACATGGTTAATATTGTTGACTGAAACCCATTAACTATGTCAAGGTGAATTTTCATTTT